>NW_027554903.1:57500-100303 GCF_964276395.1 Gasterosteus aculeatus | reverse complement strand
GAGCCACTGCTCCGGCCGACGGGACCGGACGCTGCATCGAGACGAGGCGATGCGGGAGGGTGAGAGAACATGCGCTCCACGGGGGCGCGCCGCGCAGGCCCGTGCCGGGGCATCGATCTCCCGGCGTCGCCTGGCGGTCGCGCTCCGTGCGGGGGACATCTGGGGCAGACGGGCCGTCTCGGACTCGCTACAAATCGGGCGCCCGGGGGGAAGCGCAGGGCCATCGGGGGCCGAACCCAGCGCGCGCACCAACCCACCCGGGCATAGAGGCCGACCCGCGTTCCGGGGAACCCTCCGCCCATCTGGCGGGGGCCCCCGGGTGGCGGGTCACGGTTGCAAATCGGTCAGAATTTTCACGTAAAGCATTTCCTCCACCGGCGCGCCCCGGCCGAAGCCAAAGCGCCCGGGGATGGCGCACCGCCGGCGGGCGCGCGCACCGGAGGCGGGCCGCCCCGCCTCCGCTCCAGCAATCTCGTTCGATCAAAGTGTTTCACCCACCGGCGCGCCCCGGCCGAAGCCAGGGCGCACCGGAGGCGGGCCGCCCCGCCGCCATCTCTCTCGCTCAGCGATCCATCCGCGAAACCCACCGACCAGCCACAGTGCCCGGAACGAGGCTCCGGTTCGTTCACCCTCGCCACTGTCCGAGGGCGTCCGAAAATACTGAGGTCTGAGTCGGATCCAAAACGCACAAACGTCGGTCCTCACTCCTGGAGGCCTATGTTTCTAAAAACCAGGTTTCTGAAATCTGCGACCTGGTGGCCCAGTGATGTCGGCTACAACTTTTTTTTTCCAGTCCGCTCAAAATTCTCCAGGCATTTTCTGAGCTTTCCTTCACATAGTCCGACTTTTACTTAGTTTCTGACGGAGCCAAAAAAGTCCGGGTTTTTTTGCCCTCCTTATCGTCCCGACTGGAAACTTTAACTTCGTATTTTAAGTCAGAAAATTAAAGTCCTTTTCATCCAGGAGACCGACCCTTCCTGCAAAGCGTCCCAAATGGTCCTTCGTCGTCGGATATCTGTCGGGAAATACCGCTCTCTGGAACTCTGTATTCATCCATGCGTTACACCTGCTGTTCTGACATCAGCATCCGAGAATAGTGTGCCGTTCTGGGACATGGTCTGGGATCTCCCGCTCTATGGAACTGTTTACTTCATCCATCCACTGCACCTGCTGTTCTGCCATCAGTGTCCGACAATAGCGCTTCATCATCGGATATCTGCCGTGAGATACCGCTCTCTGGAACTGTCACTTTCATCCATCCACTGCACCTGCTGTTCTGCCATCAGTGTCCGAGAACAGTGCTTCTTCATCGGATATCAGCCGGGATCTCACGCTCTCTGGAACTGTTTGATTCATCCATCCACTGCACCTGCTGTTCTGCCATCAGTGTCCGAGAACAGTGCTTCTTCATCGGATATCAGCCGGGATCTCACGCTCTCTGGAACTGTTTAATTCATCCATCCACTGCACCTGCTGTTCTGCCATCAGTGTCCGACAATAGCGCTTCTTCATCGGATATCAGCCGGGATCTCACGCTCTCTGGAACTGTTTATTTCATCCATCCAGTGCACCTGCCGTTCTGCCATCAGTGTCCGAGAACAGTGCTTCTTCATCGGATATCAGCCGGGATCTCACGCTCTCTGGAACTGTTTAATTCATCCATCCACCGCACCTGCTGTTCTGCCATCAGTGTCCGACAATAGCGCTTCTTCATCGGATATCAGCCGGGATCTCACGCTCTCTGGAACTGTTTATTTCAACCATCCAGTGCACCTGCCGTTCTGCCATCAGTGTCCGAGAACAGCGCTTCATCATCGGATAACTGCCGTGAAATACCGCTCTCTGGAACTGTTTATTTCATCCACCGCACCTGCTGTTCTGCCATCAGTGTCCGACAATAGCGCTTCTTCATCGGATATCAGCCGGGATCTCACGCTCTCTGGAACTGTTTATTTCATCCACCGCACCTGCTGTTCTGCCATCAGTGTCCGACAACAGCGCTTCATCATCGGATAACTGCCGTGAAATACCGCTCTCTGGAACTGTTTATTTCATCCACCGCACCTGCTGTTCTGCCATCAGTGTCCGACAACAGCGCTTCATCATCGGATATCTGCCGTGAAATACCGCTCTCTGGATCTGCTCTGTTCTGGCAGGTAATCAGGGAGATTTTAAGTAGATGAGTGTCCGGGAATAGTGCACGGCACTCGGGCAGGTCACGCCGCGTAACCCGCCCCATATCCCGGTTCCCGAACCCGCTTTTCCGCCCAAAGTTGTCCGAAGATGCTTAGGCCCAGCTGGGGAACGCTCCCCACGAAGCCCGGGTCTCAGCCCTGGAGCCCTGTGTTTCCGAAAACCAGGTTTCTGAAATCTGCGACCTGGTGGCCCAGTGATGTCAGCTGGAACTTTTTTTTTCCGGTCCGCTCAAAATTCTCCAGGCATTTTCTGAGCTTTCCTTCACATATTCCGACTTTTACTTAGTTTCTGACGGAGCCAAAAAAGTCCGGGTTTTTTTGCCCTCCTTATCGTCCCGACTGGAAACTTTAACTCCGTATTTTAAGTCAGAAAATTAAAGTTCTTTTCATCCAGGAGACCGACCCTTCCTTCAAAGCGTCCCAAGTGGTCCTTCGTCATCGGATATCTGTCGGGAAATACCGCTCCATGGAACTGTTTATTTCATCCATCCGCTGCACCTGCTGTTCTGCCATCAGTGTCCGTGAACAGTGCTTCTTCATCGGATATCAGCCGGGATCTCACGCTCTCTGGAACTGTTTAATTCATCCATCCACTGCACCTGCTGTTCTGACATCAGCATCCGAGAATAGTGTCCCGTACTGGGACATGGTCTGGGATCTCCCGCTCCATGGAACTATGTTCTGTTTATTTCCTTCATCCACTGCACCTGCTGTTCTGACATCAGCATCCGACAATAGTGTCCCGTACTGGGACATGGTCAGGGATCTCCCGCTGTCTGGAACTGTGTATTCATCCATCCGCTGCACCTGCTGTTCTGCCATCAGTGTCCGTGAACAGTGCTTCTTCATCGGATATCAGCCGGGATCTCACGCTCTCTGGAACTGTTTAATTCATCCATCCACTGCACCTGCTGTTCTGACATCAGCATCCGAGAATAGTGTCCCGTACTGGGACATGGTCTGGGATCTCCCGCTCCATGGAACTATGTTCTGTTTATTTCCTTCATCCACTGCACCTGCTGTTCTGACATCAGCATCCGACAATAGTGTCCCGTACTGGGACATGGTCAGGGATCTCCCGCTGTCTGGAACTGTGTATTCATCCATCCGCTGCACCTGCTGTTCTGCCATCAGTGTCCGTGAACAGTGCTTCTTCATCGGATATCAGCCGGGATCTCACGCTCTCTGGAACTGTTTAATTCATCCATCCACTGCACCTGCTGTTCTGACATCAGCATCCGAGAATAGTGTCCCGTACTGGGACATGGTCTGGGATCTCCCGCTCCATGGAACTATGTTCTGTTTATTTCCTTCATCCACTGCACCTGCTGTTCTGACATCAGCATCCGACAATAGTGTCCCGTACTGGGACATGGTCAGGGATCTCCCGCTGTCTGGAACTGTGTATTCATCCATCCGCTGCACCTGCTGTTCTGCCATCAGTGTCCGTGAACAGTGCTTCTTCATCGGATATCAGCCGGGATCTCACGCTCTCTGGAACTGTTTATTTCATCCATCCGCTGCACCTGCTGTTCTGACATCAGCATCCGAGAATAGTGTCCCGTACTGGGACATGGTCTGGGATATCCCGCTCTCTGGAACTATGTTCTGTTTATTTACTTCATCCACTGCACCTGCTGTTCTGACATCAGCATCCGAGAATAGTGTCCCGTACTGGGACATGGTCTGGCATATCCCCGTCTCTGGAACTATGTTCTGTTCATTTCCTTCATCCAGTGCACCTGCTGTTCTGCCATCAGTGTCCGACAATAGCGCTTCATCATCGGATATCTGCCGTGAAATACCGCTCTCTGGATCTGCTCTGTTCTGGCAGGTAATCAGGGAGATTTTAAGTAGATGAGTGTCCGGGAATAGTGGGCCGTTCTGGGACTTGGTCTGGGATATCCCGCTCTCTGGAACTATGTTCTGTTTATTTCCTTCATCCAGTGCACCTGCTGTTCTGCCATCAGTGTCCGACAATAGCGCGCCGTTCTGGGACTTGGTCTGGGATATCCCGCTCTCTGGAACTATGTTCTGTTAATTTCCTTCATCCAGTGCACCTGCTGTTCTGCCATCAGTGTCCGACAATAGCGCTTCATCATCGGATATCTGTCGTGAAATACCGCTCTCTGGAACTGTGTATTAGTCCGTCCGCTGCACCTGCTGTTCTGACATCAGCATCCGAGAATAGTGCGCCGTTCTGGGACATGGTCTGGTCTCTGCCGCTCTCTGGAACTCTGTATTCATCCATGCGTTACACCTGCTGTTCTGACATCAGCATCCGAGAATTGTGTCCCGTACAGGGACATGGTCTGGTCTCTGCCGCTCTCTGGAACTCTGTATTCATCCATGCGTTACACCTGCTGTTCTGACATCAGCATCCGAGAATAGTGTCCCATACAGGGACATGGTCTGGTCTCTGCCGCTCTCTGGAACTCTGTATTCATCCGTCCACTGCACCTGCTGTTCTGCCATCAGCATCCGAGAATAGTGCCCCGTACTGGGACATCAGCCAGGACGCACCGCCGTCATCTCGTTCGTTCGCTCAGTCATCCATCCACGAAAGCTACCGATCAGCCACAGTGCCCGGAATGATGCCTCCTGCCGGGGTAGCGTCCGCTTGCTCCCCGACAGCCAGTTCTGCATGAGGCTCCGGTTCTTCCACCCCCGCCACTGTCCGAGGGTGTCCGAAAATACTGAGGTCTGAGTCGGATCCGAACCGCACAACCACACGGTCTTCACGACTGGAGGCCTATGTTTCTAAAAACCGGGTTTCAGGAATCTGCGACCTGGTGGCCCAGTGATGTCGGCTGGAACTTTTTTTTTCCGGTCCGCTCAAAATTCTCCAGGCATTTTCTGAGCTTTCCTTCACATAGTCCGACTTTTACTTAGTTTCTGACGGAGCCAAAAAAGTCCGGGTTTTTTTGCCCTCCTTATCGTCCCGACTGGAAACTTTAACTCCGTATTTTAAGTCAGAAAATTAAAGTTCTTTTCATCCAGGAGACCGACCCTTCCTTCAAAGTGTCCCATACAGTGCTTCGTCATCGGACATCGGCCGGGATCTCCCGCTCTCTGGAACTGTGTATTCATCCATGCGGTACACCTGCTGTTCTGCCATCACTGTCCGGGAATAGTGTGTCGTTCTGGGACTTGGTCTGGTCTCTGCCGCTCTCTGGAGCTCTTTATTCATCCATCATGTACACGTGCTGGTCTGCCATCACTGTCCGGGAATAGTGTGTCGTTCTGGGTCATGGTCTGGGTTCTGCCGCTCTCTGGAACTCTTTATTCATCCATGCGGTACACCTGCTGGTCTGCCATCACTGTCCGGGAATAGTGTACCGTTCTGGGACTTGGTCTGGTCTCTGCCGCTCTCTGGAGCTCTTTATTCATCCATCCACTGCACCTGCTGTTCTGCCATCACTGTCCGGGAACAGTGTGCCGTTCTGGGACTTGGTCTGGTCTCTGCCGCTCTCTGGAGCTCTTTATTCATCCATGCGGTACACCTGCTGTTCTGCCATCACTGTCCGGGAATAGTGTGTCGTTCTGGGTCATGGTCTGGGATATCACGCTCTCTGGAACTCTTTATTCATCCATGCGGTACACCTGCCGTTCTGCCATCACTGTCCGGGAATAGTGTGTCGTTCTGGGACTTGGTCTGGTCTCTGCCGCTCTCTGGAGCTCTTTATTCATCCATGCGGTACACCTGCTGTTCTGCCATCACTGTCCGGGAATAGTGTGTCGTTCTGGGTCATGGTCTGGGTTCTGCCGCTCTCTGGAACTCTTTATTCATCCATGCGGTACACCTGCCGTTCTGCCATCACTGTCCGAGAATAGTGTGTCGTTCTGGGACTTGGTCTGGTCTCTGCCGCTCTCTGGAGCTCTTTATTCATCCATCCACTGCACCTGCTGTTCTGCCATCACTGTCCGGGAATAGTGTGTCGTTCTGGGACTTGGTCTGGTCTCTGCCGCTCTCTGGAACTCTTTATTCATCCATGGGGTACACCTGCTGGTCTGCCATCACTGTCCGGGAACAGTGTGCCGTTCTGGGTCATGGTCTGGGATATCACGCTCTCTGGAACTATGTTCTGATTATTTCCTTCATCCACTGCACCTGCTGTTCTGCCATCAGTGTCCGACAACAGCGCTTCATCATCGGATAACTGCCGTGAAATACCGCTCTCTGGATCTGCTCTGTTCTGGCAGGTAATCAGGGAGATTTTAAGTAGATGAGTGTCCGGGAATAGTGGGCCGTTCTGGGACTTGGTCTGGGATATCACGCTCTCTGGAACTATGTTCTGTTTATTTCCTTCATCCAGTGCACCTGCTGTTCTGCCATCAGTGTCCGACAATAGCGCTTCATCATCGGATATCTGTCGTGAAATACCGCTCTCTGGAACTGTGTATTAGTCCGTCCGCTGCACCTGCTGTTCTGACATCAGCATCCGAGAATAGTGTGCCGTTCTGGGACATGGTCTGGGATCTCCCGCTGTCTGGAACTGTGTGTTCATCCATACGTTACACCTGCTGTTCTGACATCAGCATCCGAGAATGGTGTGCCGTTCTGGGACATGGTCTGGGATCTCCCGCTGTCTGGAACTGTGTATTAGTCCGTCCGCTGCACCTGCTGTTCTGACATCAGCATCCGAGAATAGTGCGCCGTTCTGGGACATGGTCTGGTCTCTGCCGCTCTCTGGAACTCTGTATTCATCCATGCGTTACACCTGCTGTTCTGACATCAGCATCCGAGAATAGTGTCCCGTACAGGGACATGGTCTGGTCTCTGCCGCTCTCTGGAACTCTGTATTCATCCATGCGTTACACCTGCTGTTCTGACATCAGCATCCGAGAATAGTGTCCCGTTCTGGGACATGGTCTGGTCTCTGCCGCTCTCTGGAACTCTGTATTCATCCATGCGTTACACCTGCTGTTCTGACATCAGCATCCGAGAATAGTGTCCCGTTCTGGGACATGGTCTGGTCTCTGCCGCTCTCTGGAACTCTGTATTCATCCATGCGTTACACCTGCTGTTCTGACATCAGCATCCGAGAATAGTGGGCCGTTCTGGGACATGGTCTGGGATATCACGCTGTCTGGAACTGTGTGTTCATCCGTCCACTGCACCTGCTGTTCTGCCATCAGCATCCGAGAATAGTGCCCCGTACTGGGACATCAGCCAGGACGCACCGCCGTCATCTCGTTCGTTCGCTCAGTCATCCATCCACGAAAGCTACCGATCAGCCACAGTGCCCGGAATGATGCCTCCTGCCGGGGCAGCGTCCGCTTGCTCCCCGACAGCCAGTTCTGCATGAGGCTCCGGTTCTTCCACCCCCGCCACTGTCCGAGGGTGTCCGAAAATACTGAGGTCTGAGTCGGATCCGAACCGCACAAACGCCGGTCTTCACGACTGGAGGCCTATGTTTCTAAAAACCGGGTTTCAGGAATCTGCGACCTGGTGGCCCAGTGATGTCGGCTGGAACTTTTTTTTTCCGGTCCGCTCAAAATTCTCCAGGCATTTTCTGAGCTTTCCTTCACATAGTCCGACTTTTACTTAGTTTCTGACGGAGCCAAAAAAGTCCGGGTTTTTTTGCCCTCCTTATCGTCCCGACTGGAAACTTTAACTCCGTATTTTAAGTCAGAAAATTAAAGTTCTTTTCATCCAGGAGACCGACCCTTCCTTCAAAGTGTCCCATACAGTGCTTCGTCATCGGACATCGGCCGGGATCTCCCGCTCTCTGGAACTGTGTATTCATCCATGCGGTACACCTGCTGTTCTGCCATCACTGTCCGGGAATAGTGTGTCGTTCTGGGACTTGGTCTGGTCTCTGCCGCTCTCTGGAGCTCTTTATTCATCCATCATGTACACGTGCTGGTCTGCCATCACTGTCCGGGAATAGTGTGTCGTTCTGGGTCATGGTCTGGGTTCTGCCGCTCTCTGGAACTCTTTATTCATCCATGCGGTACACCTGCTGGTCTGCCATCACTGTCCGGGAATAGTGTACCGTTCTGGGACTTGGTCTGGTCTCTGCCGCTCTCTGGAGCTCTTTATTCATCCATCCACTGCACCTGCTGTTCTGCCATCACTGTCCGGGAACAGTGTGCCGTTCTGGGTCATGGTCTGGGATATCACGCTCTCTGGAACTCTTTATTCATCCATCATGTACACCTGCTGGTCTGCCATCACTGTCCGGGAATAGTGTACCGTTCTGGGACTTGGTCTGGTCTCTGCCGCTCTCTGGAACTCTTTATTCATCCATGCGGTACACCTGCTGTTCTGCCATCACTGTCCGGGAACAGTGTGCCATTCTGGGTCATGGTCTGGGATATCACGCTCTCTGGAACTCTTTATTCATCCATCATGTACACCTGCTGTTCTGCCATCACTGTCCGGGAATAGTGTGTCGTTCTGGGTCATGGTCTGGGATATCACGCTCTCTGGAACTCTTTATTCATCCATGCGGTACACCTGCCGTTCTGCCATCACTGTCCGAGAATAGTGTGTCGTTCTGGGACTTGGTCTGGTCTCTGCCGCTCTCTGGAGCTCTTTATTCATCCATGCGGTACACCTGCTGGTCTGTCATCACTGTCCGGGAACAGTGTGCCGTTCTGGGACTTGGTCTGGTCTCTGCCGCTCTCTGGAGCTCTTTATTCATCCATGCGGTACACCTGCTGGTCTGCCATCACTGTCCGGGAACAGTGTACCGTTCTGGGACTTGGTCTGGTCTCTGCCGCTCTCTGGAGCTCTTTATTCATCCATGCGGTACACCTGCTGTTCTGCCATCACTGTCCGGGAATAGTGTGTCGTTCTGGGACTTGGTCTGGTCTCTGCCGCTCTCTGGAACTCTGTATTCATCCATGGGGTACACCTGCTGGTCTGCCATCACTGTCCGGGAACAGTGTGCCGTTCTGGGTCATGGTCTGGGATATCACGCTCTCTGGAACTATGTTCTGATTATTTCCTTCATCCACTGCACCTGCTGTTCTGCCATCAGTGTCCGACAACAGCGCTTCATCATCGGATAACTGCCGTGAAATACCGCTCTCTGGATCTGCTCTGTTCTGGCAGGTAATCAGGGAGATTTTAAGTAGATGAGTGTCCGGGAATAGCGGGCCGTTCTGGGACTTGGTCTGGGATATCACGCTCTCTGGAACTATGTTCTGTTTATTTCCTTCATCCAGTGCACCTGCTGTTCTGCCATCAGTGTCCGACAATAGCGCGCCGTTCTGGGACTTGGTCTGGGATATCCCGCTCTCTGGAACTATGTTCTGTTTATTTCCTTCATCCAGTGCACCTGCTGTTCTGCCATCAGTGTCCGACAATAGCGCTTCATCATCGGATATCTGTCGTGAAATACCGCTCTCTGGAACTGTGTATTAGTCCGTCCGCTGCACCTGCTGTTCTGACATCAGCATCCGAGAATAGTGTGCCGTTCTGGGACATGGTCTGGGATCTCCCGCTGTCTGGAACTGTGTGTTCATCCATACGTTACACCTGCTGTTCTGACATCAGCATCCGAGAATGGTGTGCCGTTCTGGGACATGGTCTGGGATCTCCCGCTGTCTGGAACTGTGTATTAGTCCGTCCGCTGCACCTGCTGTTCTGACATCAGCATCCGAGAATAGTGCGCCGTTCTGGGACATGGTCTGGTCTCTGCCGCTCTCTGGAACTCTGTATTCATCCATGCGTTACACCTGCTGTTCTGACATCAGCATCCGAGAATAGTGTCCCGTACAGGGACATGGTCTGGTCTCTGCCGCTCTCTGGAACTCTGTATTCATCCATGCGTTACACCTGCTGTTCTGACATCAGCATCCGAGAATAGTGTCCCGTTCTGGGACATGGTCTGGTCTCTGCCGCTCTCTGGAACTCTGTATTCATCCATGCGTTACACCTGCTGTTCTGACATCAGCATCCGAGAATAGTGTCCCGTTCTGGGACATGGTCTGGTCTCTGCCGCTCTCTGGAACTCTGTATTCATCCATGCGTTACACCTGCTGTTCTGACATCAGCATCCGAGAATAGTGGGCCGTTCTGGGACATGGTCTGGGATATCACGCTGTCTGGAACTGTGTGTTCATCCGTCCACTGCACCTGCTGTTCTGCCATCAGCATCCGAGAATAGTGCCCCGTACTGGGACATCAGCCAGGACGCACCGCCGTCATCTCGTTCGTTCGCTCAGTCATCCATCCACGAAAGCTACCGATCAGCCACAGTGCCCGGAATGATGCCTCCTGCCGGGGCAGCGTCCGCTTGCTCCCCGACAGCCAGTTCTGCATGAGGCTCCGGTTCTTCCACCCCCGCCACTGTCCGAGGGTGTCCGAAAATACTGAGGTCTGAGTCGGATCCGAACCGCACAAACGCCGGTCTTCACGACTGGAGGCCTATGTTTCTAAAAACCGGGTTTCAGGAATCTGCGACCTGGTGGCCCAGTGATGTCGGCTGGAACTTTTTTTTTCCGGTCCGCTCAAAATTCTCCAGGCATTTTCTGAGCTTTCCTTCACATAGTCCGACTTTTACTTAGTTTCTGACGGAGCCAAAAAAGTCCGGGTTTTTTTGCCCTCCTTATCGTCCCGACTGGAAACTTTAACTCCGTATTTTAAGTCAGAAAATTAAAGTTCTTTTCATCCAGGAGACCGACCCTTCCTTCAAAGTGTCCCATACAGTGCTTCGTCATCGGACATCGGCCGGGATCTCCCGCTCTCTGGAACTGTGTATTCATCCATGCGGTACACCTGCTGGTCTGCCATCACTGTCCGGGAATAGTGTGTCGTTCTGGGACTTGGTCTGGGATATCACGCTCTCTGGAACTCTTTATTCATCCATCATGTACACCTGCTGGTCTGCCATCACTGTCCGGGAATAGTGTACCGTTCTGGGACTTGGTCTGGTCTCTGCCGCTCTCTGGAACTCTTTATTCATCCATGCGGTACACCTGCTGTTCTGCCATCACTGTCCGGGAATAGTGTGTCGTTCTGGGTCATGGTCTGGGATATCACGCTCTCTGGAACTCTTTATTCATCCATGCGGTACACCTGCCGTTCTGCCATCACTGTCCGGGAATAGTGTGTCGTTCTGGGACTTGGTCTGGTCTCTGCCGCTCTCTGGAGCTCTTTATTCATCCATGCGGTACACCTGCTGTTCTGCCATCACTGTCCGGGAATAGTGTGTCGTTCTGGGTCATGGTCTGGGATATCACGCTCTCTGGAACTCTTTATTCATCCATGCGGTACACCTGCCGTTCTGCCATCACTGTCCGGGAATAGTGTGTCGTTCTGGGACTTGGTCTGGTCTCTGCCGCTCTCTGGAGCTCTTTATTCATCCATGCGGTACACCTGCTGTTCTGCCATCACTGTCCGGGAATAGTGTGTCGTTCTGGGTCATGGTCTGGGTTCTGCCGCTCTCTGGAACTCTTTATTCATCCATGCGGTACACCTGCTGGTCTGCCATCACTGTCCGGGAACAGTGTGCCGTTCTGGGTCATGGTCTGGTCTCTGCCGCTCTCTGGAGCTCTTTATTCATCCATGCGGTGCACCTGCTGTTCTGCCATCACTGTCCGGGAATAGTGTGTCGTTCTGGGACTTGGTCTGGTCTCTGCCGCTCTCTGGAGCTCTTTATTCATCCATGCGGTACACCTGCTCTTCTGCCATCACTGTCCGGGAACAGTGTGCCGTTCTGGGTCATGGTCTGGGTTCTGCCGCTCTCTGGAACTCTTTATTCATCCATGGGGTACACCTGCTGGTCTGCCATCACTGTCCGGGAATAGTGTGTCGTTCTGGGTCATGGTCTGGGATATCACGCTCTCTGGAACTCTTTATTCATCCATGCGGTACACCTGCCGTTCTGCCATCACTGTCCGGGAATAGTGTGTCGTTCTGGGTCATGGTCTGGGTTCTGCCGCTCTCTGGAACTCTTTATTCATCCATGGGGTACACCTGCTGGTCTGCCATCACTGTCCGGGAACAGTGTGCCGTTCTGGGTCATGGTCTGGGTTCTGCCGCTCTCTGGAACTCTTTATTCATCCATGCGGTACACCTGCTGTTCTGCCATCACTGTCCGGGAATAGTGTGTCGTTCTGGGACTTGGTCTGGTCTCTGCCGCTCTCTGGAACTCTTTATTCATCCATGCGGTACACCTGCTGTTCTGCCATCACTGTCCGGGAATAGTGTGTCGTTCTGGGTCATGGTCTGGGATATCACGCTCTCTGGAACTCTTTATTCATCCATGCGGTACACCTGCCGTTCTGCCATCACTGTCCGGGAATAGTGTGTCGTTCTGGGACTTGGTCTGGGTTCTGCCGCTCTCTGGAGCTCTTTATTCATCCATCCACTGCACCTGCTGTTCTGCCATCACTGTCCGGGAACAGTGTGCCGTTCTGGGTCATGGTCTGGGTTCTGCCGCTCTCTGGAGCTGTTATTTTCATCCATGCGGTACACCTGCTGTTCTGCCATCACTGTCCGGGAATAGTGTGTCGTTCTGGGTCATGGTCTGGTCTCTGCCGCTCTCTGGAACTCTTTATTCATCCATGCGGTACACCTGCTGTTCTGCCATCACTGTCCGGGAACAGTGTGCCGTTCTGGGTCATGGTCTGGGATATCACGCTCTCTGGAACTCTTTATTCATCCATCATGTACACCTGCTGGTCTGCCATCACTGTCCGGGAATAGTGTGTCGTTCTGGGACTTGGTCTGGTCTCTGCCGCTCTCCGGAGCTCTTTATTCATCCATGCGGTACACCTGCTGGTCTGCCATCACTGTCCGGGAACAGTGTGCCGTTCTGGGTCATGGTCTGGTCTCTGCCGCTCTCTGGAGCTGTTATTTTCCTCCATCCACTGCACCTGCTGTTCTGCCATCACTGTCCGGGAACAGTGTGCCGTTCTGGGTCATGGTCTGGGATATCACGCTCTCTGGAACTCTTTATTCATCCATCATGTACACCTGCTGGTCTGCCATCACTGTCCGGGAATAGTGTACCGTTCTGGGACTTGGTCTGGTCTCTGCCGCTCTCTGGAACTCTTTATTCATCCATGCGGTACACCTGCTGTTCTGCCATCACTGTCCGGGAACAGTGTGCCATTCTGGGTCATGGTCTGGGATATCACGCTCTCTGGAACTCTTTATTCATCCATCATGTACACCTGCTGTTCTGCCATCACTGTCCGGGAATAGTGTGTCGTTCTGGGTCATGGTCTGGGATATCACGCTCTCTGGAACTCTTTATTCATCCATGCGGTACACCTGCCGTTCTGCCATCACTGTCCGAGAATAGTGTGTCGTTCTGGGACTTGGTCTGGTCTCTGCCGCTCTCTGGAGCTCTTTATTCATCCATCCACTGCACCTGCTGTTCTGCCATCACTGTCCGGGAATAGTGTGTCGTTCTGGGACTTGGTCTGGTCTCTGCCGCTCTCTGGAACTCTTTATTCATCCATGGGGTACACCTGCTGGTCTGCCATCACTGTCCGGGAACAGTGTGCCGTTCTGGGTCATGGTCTGGGATATCACGCTCTCTGGAACTATGTTCTGATTATTTCCTTCATCCACTGCACCTGCTGTTCTGCCATCAGTGTCCGACAACAGCGCTTCATCATCGGATAACTGCCGTGAAATACCGCTCTCTGGATCTGCTCTGTTCTGGCAGGTAATCAGGGAGATTTTAAGTAGATGAGTGTCCGGGAATAGTGGGCCGTTCTGGGACTTGGTCTGGGATATCACGCTCTCTGGAACTATGTTCTGTTTATTTCCTTCATCCAGTGCACCTGCTGTTCTGCCATCAGTGTCCGACAATAGCGCTTCATCATCGGATATCTGTCGTGAAATACCGCTCTCTGGAACTGTGTATTAGTCCGTCCGCTGCACCTGCTGTTCTGACATCAGCATCCGAGAATAGTGTGCCGTTCTGGGACATGGTCTGGGATCTCCCGCTGTCTGGAACTGTGTGTTCATCCATACGTTACACCTGCTGTTCTGACATCAGCATCCGAGAATGGTGTGCCGTTCTGGGACATGGTCTGGGATCTCCCGCTGTCTGGAACTGTGTATTAGTCCGTCCGCTGCACCTGCTGTTCTGACATCAGCATCCGAGAATAGTGCGCCGTTCTGGGACATGGTCTGGTCTCTGCCGCTCTCTGGAACTCTGTATTCATCCATGCGTTACACCTGCTGTTCTGACATCAGCATCCGAGAATAGTGTCCCGTACAGGGACATGGTCTGGTCTCTGCCGCTCTCTGGAACTCTGTATTCATCCATGCGTTACACCTGCTGTTCTGACATCAGCATCCGAGAATAGTGTCCCGTTCTGGGACATGGTCTGGTCTCTGCCGCTCTCTGGAACTCTGTATTCATCCATGCGTTACACCTGCTGTTCTGACATCAGCATCCGAGAATAGTGTCCCGTTCTGGGACATGGTCTGGTCTCTGCCGCTCTCTGGAACTCTGTATTCATCCATGCGTTACACCTGCTGTTCTGACATCAGCATCCGAGAATAGTGGGCCGTTCTGGGACATGGTCTGGGATATCACGCTGTCTGGAACTGTGTGTTCATCCGTCCACTGCACCTGCTGTTCTGCCATCAGCATCCGAGAATAGTGCCCCGTACTGGGACATCAGCCAGGACGCACCGCCGTCATCTCGTTCGTTCGCTCAGTCATCCATCCACGAAAGCTACCGATCAGCCACAGTGCCCGGAATGATGCCTCCTGCCGGGGCAGCGTCCGCTTGCTCCCCGACAGCCAGTTCTGCATGAGGCTCCGGTTCTTCCACCCCCGCCACTGTCCGAGGGTGTCCGAAAATACTGAGGTCTGAGTCGGATCCGAACCGCACAAACGCCGGTCTTCACGACTGGAGGCCTATGTTTCTAAAAACCGGGTTTCAGGAATCTGCGACCTGGTGGCCCAGTGATGTCGGCTGGAACTTTTTTTTTCCGGTCCGCTCAAAATTCTCCAGGCATTTTCTGAGCTTTCCTTCACATAGTCCGACTTTTACTTAGTTTCTGACGGAGCCAAAAAAGTCCGGGTTTTTTTGCCCTCCTTATCGTCCCGACTGGAAACTTTAACTCCGTATTTTAAGTCAGAAAATTAAAGTTCTTTTCATCCAGGAGACCGACCCTTCCTTCAAAGTGTCCCATACAGTGCTTCGTCATCGGACATCGGCCGGGATCTCCCGCTCTCTGGAACTGTGTATTCATCCATGCGGTACACCTGCTGTTCTGCCATCACTGTCCGGGAATAGTGTGTCGTTCTGGGACTTGGTCTGGTCTCTGCCGCTCTCTGGAGCTCTTTATTCATCCATCATGTACACGTGCTGGTCTGCCATCACTGTCCGGGAATAGTGTGTCGTTCTGGGTCATGGTCTGGGTTCTGCCGCTCTCTGGAACTCTTTATTCATCCATGCGGTACACCTGCTGGTCTGCCATCACTGTCCGGGAATAGTGTACCGTTCTGGGACTTGGTCTGGTCTCTGCCGCTCTCTGGAGCTCTTTATTCATCCATCCACTGCACCTGCTGTTCTGCCATCACTGTCCGGGAACAGTGTGCCGTTCTGGGTCATGGTCTGGGATATCACGCTCTCTGGAACTCTTTATTCATCCATCATGTACACCTGCTGGTCTGCCATCACTGTCCGGGAATAGTGTACCGTTCTGGGACTTGGTCTGGTCTCTGCCGCTCTCTGGAACTCTTTATTCATCCATGCGGTACACCTGCTGTTCTGCCATCACTGTCCGGGAACAGTGTGCCATTCTGGGTCATGGTCTGGGATATCACGCTCTCTGGAACTCTTTATTCATCCATCATGTACACCTGCTGTTCTGCCATCACTGTCCGGGAATAGTGTGTCGTTCTGGGTCATGGTCTGGGATATCACGCTCTCTGGAACTCTTTATTCATCCATGCGGTACACCTGCCGTTCTGCCATCACTGTCCGAGAATAGTGTGTCGTTCTGGGACTTGGTCTGGTCTCTGCCGCTCTCTGGAGCTCTTTATTCATCCATGCGGTACACCTGCTGGTCTGTCATCACTGTCCGGGAACAGTGTGCCGTTCTGGGACTTGGTCTGGTCTCTGCCGCTCTCTGGAGCTCTTTATTCATCCATGCGGTACACCTGCTGGTCTGCCATCACTGTCCGGGAACAGTGTACCGTTCTGGGACTTGGTCTGGTCTCTGCCGCTCTCTGGAGCTCTTTATTCATCCATGCGGTACACCTGCTGTTCTGCCATCACTGTCCGGGAATAGTGTGTCGTTCTGGGACTTGGTCTGGTCTCTGCCGCTCTCTGGAACTCTGTATTCATCCATGGGGTACACCTGCTGGTCTGCCATCACTGTCCGGGAACAGTGTGCCGTTCTGGGTCATGGTCTGGGATATCACGCTCTCTGGAACTATGTTCTGATTATTTCCTTCATCCACTGCACCTGCTGTTCTGCCATCAGTGTCCGACAACAGCGCTTCATCATCGGATAACTGCCGTGAAATACCGCTCTCTGGATCTGCTCTGTTCTGGCAGGTAATCAGGGAGATTTTAAGTAGATGAGTGTCCGGGAATAGCGGGCCGTTCTGGGACTTGGTCTGGGATATCACGCTCTCTGGAACTATGTTCTGTTTATTTCCTTCATCCAGTGCACCTGCTGTTCTGCCATCAGTGTCCGACAATAGCGCGCCGTTCTGGGACTTGGTCTGGGATATCCCGCTCTCTGGAACTATGTTCTGTTTATTTCCTTCATCCAGTGCACCTGCTGTTCTGCCATCAGTGTCCGACAATAGCGCTTCATCATCGGATATCTGTCGTGAAATACCGCTCTCTGGAACTGTGTATTAGTCCGTCCGCTGCACCTGCTGTTCTGACATCAGCATCCGAGAATAGTGTGCCGTTCTGGGACATGGTCTGGGATCTCCCGCTGTCTGGAACTGTGTGTTCATCCATACGTTACACCTGCTGTTCTGACATCAGCATCCGAGAATGGTGTGCCGTTCTGGGACATGGTCTGGGATCTCCCGCTGTCTGGAACTGTGTATTAGTCCGTCCGCTGCACCTGCTGTTCTGACATCAGCATCCGAGAATAGTGCGCCGTTCTGGGACATGGTCTGGTCTCTGCCGCTCTCTGGAACTCTGTATTCATCCATGCGTTACACCTGCTGTTCTGACATCAGCATCCGAGAATAGTGTCCCGTACAGGGACATGGTCTGGTCTCTGCCGCTCTCTGGAACTCTGTATTCATCCATGCGTTACACCTGCTGTTCTGACATCAGCATCCGAGAATAGTGTCCCGTTCTGGGACATGGTCTGGTCTCTGCCGCTCTCTGGAACTCTGTATTCATCCATGCGTTACACCTGCTGTTCTGACATCAGCATCCGAGAATAGTGTCCCGTTCTGGGACATGGTCTGGTCTCTGCCGCTCTCTGGAACTCTGTATTCATCCATGCGTTACACCTGCTGTTCTGACATCAGCATCCGAGAATAGTGGGCCGTTCTGGGACATGGTCTGGGATATCACGCTGTCTGGAACTGTGTGTTCATCCGTCCACTGCACCTGCTGTTCTGCCATCAGCATCCGAGAATAGTGCCCCGTACTGGGACATCAGCCAGGACGCACCGCCGTCATCTCGTTCGTTCGCTCAGTCATCCATCCACGAAAGCTACCGATCAGCCACAGTGCCCGGAATGATGCCTCCTGCCGGGGCAGCGTCCGCTTGCTCCCCGACAGCCAGTTCTGCATGAGGCTCCGGTTCTTCCACCCCCGCCACTGTCCGAGGGTGTCCGAAAATACTGAGGTCTGAGTCGGATCCGAACCGCACAAACGCCGGTCTTCACGACTGGAGGCCTATGTTTCTAAAAACCGGGTTTCAGGAATCTGCGACCTGGTGGCCCAGTGATGTCGGCTGGAACTTTTTTTTTCCGGTCCGCTCAAAATTCTCCAGGCATTTTCTGAGCTTTCCTTCACATAGTCCGACTTTTACTTAGTTTCTGACGGAGCCAAAAAAGTCCGGGTTTTTTTGCCCTCCTTATCGTCCCGACTGGAAACTTTAACTCCGTATTTTAAGTCAGAAAATTAAAGTTCTTTTCATCCAGGAGACCGACCCTTCCTTCAAAGTGTCCCATACAGTGCTTCGTCATCGGACATCGGCCGGGATCTCCCGCTCTCTGGAACTGTGTATTCATCCATGCGGTACACCTGCTGTTCTGCCATCACTGTCCGGGAATAGTGTGTCGTTCTGGGACTTGGTCTGGTCTCTGCCGCTCTCTGGAGCTCTTTATTCATCCATCATGTACACGTGCTGGTCTGCCATCACTGTCCGGGAATAGTGTGTCGTTCTGGGTCATGGTCTGGGTTCTGCCGCTCTCTGGAACTCTTTATTCATCCATGCGGTACACCTGCTGGTCTGCCATCACTGTCCGGGAATAGTGTACCGTTCTGGGACTTGGTCTGGTCTCTGCCGCTCTCTGGAGCTCTTTATTCATCCATCCACTGCACCTGCTGTTCTGCCATCACTGTCCGGGAACAGTGTGCCGTTCTGGGTCATGGTCTGGGATATCACGCTCTCTGGAACTCTTTATTCATCCATCATGTACACCTGCTGGTCTGCCATCACTGTCCGGGAATAGTGTACCGTTCTGGGACTTGGTCTGGTCTCTGCCGCTCTCTGGAACTCTTTATTCATCCATGCGGTACACCTGCTGTTCTGCCATCACTGTCCGGGAACAGTGTGCCATTCTGGGTCATGGTCTGGGATATCACGCTCTCTGGAACTCTTTATTCATCCATCATGTACACCTGCTGTTCTGCCATCACTGTCCGGGAATAGTGTGTCGTTCTGGGTCATGGTCTGGGATATCACGCTCTCTGGAACTCTTTATTCATCCATGCGGTACACCTGCCGTTCTGCCATCACTGTCCGAGAATAGTGTGTCGTTCTGGGACTTGGTCTGGTCTCTGCCGCTCTCTGGAGCTCTTTATTCATCCATGCGGTACACCTGCTGGTCTGTCATCACTGTCCGGGAACAGTGTGCCGTTCTGGGACTTGGTCTGGTCTCTGCCGCTCTCTGGAGCTCTTTATTCATCCATGCGGTACACCTGCTGGTCTGCCATCACTGTCCGGGAACAGTGTACCGTTCTGGGACTTGGTCTGGTCTCTGCCGCTCTCTGGAGCTCTTTATTCATCCATGCGGTACACCTGCTGTTCTGCCATCACTGTCCGGGAATAGTGTGTCGTTCTGGGACTTGGTCTGGTCTCTGCCGCTCTCTGGAACTCTGTATTCATCCATGGGGTACACCTGCTGGTCTGCCATCACTGTCCGGGAACAGTGTGCCGTTCTGGGTCATGGTCTGGGATATCACGCTCTCTGGAACTATGTTCTGATTATTTCCTTCATCCACTGCACCTGCTGTTCTGCCATCAGTGTCCGACAACAGCGCTTCATCATCGGATAACTGCCGTGAAATACCGCTCTCTGGATCTGCTCTGTTCTGGCAGGTAATCAGGGAGATTTTAAGTAGATGAGTGTCCGGGAATAGCGGGCCGTTCTGGGACTTGGTCTGGGATATCACGCTCTCTGGAACTATGTTCTGTTTATTTCCTTCATCCAGTGCACCTGCTGTTCTGCCATCAGTGTCCGACAATAGCGCGCCGTTCTGGGACTTGGTCTGGGATATCCCGCTCTCTGGAACTATGTTCTGTTTATTTCCTTCATCCAGTGCACCTGCTGTTCTGCCATCAGTGTCCGACAATAGCGCTTCATCATCGGATATCTGTCGTGAAATACCGCTCTCTGGAACTGTGTATTAGTCCGTCCGCTGCACCTGCTGTTCTGACATCAGCATCCGAGAATAGTGTGCCGTTCTGGGACATGGTCTGGGATCTCCCGCTGTCTGGAACTGTGTGTTCATCCATACGTTACACCTGCTGTTCTGACATCAGCATCCGAGAATGGTGTGCCGTTCTGGGACATGGTCTGGGATCTCCCGCTGTCTGGAACTGTGTATTAGTCCGTCCGCTGCACCTGCTGTTCTGACATCAGCATCCGAGAATAGTGCGCCGTTCTGGGACATGGTCTGGTCTCTGCCGCTCTCTGGAACTCTGTATTCATCCATGCGTTACACCTGCTGTTCTGACATCAGCATCCGAGAATAGTGTCCCGTACAGGGACATGGTCTGGTCTCTGCCGCTCTCTGGAACTCTGTATTCATCCATGCGTTACACCTGCTGTTCTGACATCAGCATCCGAGAATAGTGTCCCGTTCTGGGACATGGTCTGGTCTCTGCCGCTCTCTGGAACTCTGTATTCATCCATGCGTTACACCTGCTGTTCTGACATCAGCATCCGAGAATAGTGTCCCGTTCTGGGACATGGTCTGGTCTCTGCCGCTCTCTGGAACTCTGTATTCATCCATGCGTTACACCTGCTGTTCTGACATCAGCATCCGAGAATAGTGGGCCGTTCTGGGACATGGTCTGGGATATCACGCTGTCTGGAACTGTGTGTTCATCCGTCCACTGCACCTGCTGTTCTGCCATCAGCATCCGAGAATAGTGCCCCGTACTGGGACATCAGCCAGGACGCACCGCCGTCATCTCGTTCGTTCGCTCAGTCATCCATCCACGAAAGCTACCGATCAGCCACAGTGCCCGGAATGATGCCTCCTGCCGGGGCAGCGTCCGCTTGCTCCCCGACAGCCAGTTCTGCATGAGGCTCCGGTTCTTCCACCCCCGCCACTGTCCGAGGGTGTCCGAAAATACTGAGGTCTGAGTCGGATCCGAACCGCACAAACGCCGGTCTTCACGACTGGAGGCCTATGTTTCTAAAAACCGGGTTTCAGGAATCTGCGACCTGGTGGCCCAGTGATGTCGGCTGGAACTTTTTTTTTCCGGTCCGCTCAAAATTCTCCAGGCATTTTCTGAGCTTTCCTTCACATAGTCCGACTTTTACTTAGTTTCTGACGGAGCCAAAAAAGTCCGGGTTTTTTTGCCCTCCTTATCGTCCCGACTGGAAACTTTAACTCCGTATTTTAAGTCAGAAAATTAAAGTTCTTTTCATCCAGGAGACCGACCCTTCCTTCAAAGTGTCCCATACAGTGCTTCGTCATCGGACATCGGCCGGGATCTCCCGCTCTCTGGAACTGTGTATTCATCCATGCGGTACACCTGCTGGTCTGCCATCACTGTCCGGGAATAGTGTGTCGTTCTGGGACTTGGTCTGGGATATCACGCTCTCTGGAACTCTTTATTCATCCATCATGTACACCTGCTGGTCTGCCATCACTGTCCGGGAATAGTGTACCGTTCTGGGACTTGGTCTGGTCTCTGCCGCTCTCTGGAACTCTTTATTCATCCATGCGGTACACCTGCTGTTCTGCCATCACTGTCCGGGAATAGTGTGTCGTTCTGGGTCATGGTCTGGGATATCACGCTCTCTGGAACTCTTTATTCATCCATGCGGTACACCTGCCGTTCTGCCATCACTGTCCGGGAATAGTGTGTCGTTCTGGGACTTGGTCTGGTCTCTGCCGCTCTCTGGAGCTCTTTATTCATCCATGCGGTACACCTGCTGTTCTGCCATCACTGTCCGGGAATAGTGTGTCGTTCTGGGTCATGGTCTGGGATATCACGCTCTCTGGAACTCTTTATTCATCCATGCGGTACACCTGCCGTTCTGCCATCACTGTCCGGGAATAGTGTGTCGTTCTGGGACTTGGTCTGGTCTCTGCCGCTCTCTGGAGCTCTTTATTCATCCATGCGGTACACCTGCTGTTCTGCCATCACTGTCCGGGAATAGTGTGTCGTTCTGGGTCATGGTCTGGGTTCTGCCGCTCTCTGGAACTCTTTATTCATCCATGCGGTACACCTGCTGGTCTGCCATCACTGTCCGGGAACAGTGTGCCGTTCTGGGTCATGGTCTGGTCTCTGCCGCTCTCTGGAGCTCTTTATTCATCCATGCGGTGCACCTGCTGTTCTGCCATCACTGTCCGGGAATAGTGTGTCGTTCTGGGACTTGGTCTGGTCTCTGCCGCTCTCTGGAGCTCTTTATTCATCCATGCGGTACACCTGCTCTTCTGCCATCACTGTCCGGGAACAGTGTGCCGTTCTGGGTCATGGTCTGGGTTCTGCCGCTCTCTGGAACTCTTTATTCATCCATGGGGTACACCTGCTGGTCTGCCATCACTGTCCGGGAATAGTGTGTCGTTCTGGGTCATGGTCTGGGATATCACGCTCTCTGGAACTCTTTATTCATCCATGCGGTACACCTGCCGTTCTGCCATCACTGTCCGGGAATAGTGTGTCGTTCTGGGTCATGGTCTGGGTTCTGCCGCTCTCTGGAACTCTTTATTCATCCATGGGGTACACCTGCTGGTCTGCCATCACTGTCCGGGAACAGTGTGCCGTTCTGGGTCATGGTCTGGGTTCTGCCGCTCTCTGGAACTCTTTATTCATCCATGCGGTACACCTGCTGTTCTGCCATCACTGTCCGGGAATAGTGTGTCGTTCTGGGACTTGGTCTGGTCTCTGCCGCTCTCTGGAACTCTTTATTCATCCATGCGGTACACCTGCTGTTCTGCCATCACTGTCCGGGAATAGTGTGTCGTTCTGGGTCATGGTCTGGGATATCACGCTCTCTGGAACTCTTTATTCATCCATGCGGTACACCTGCCGTTCTGCCATCACTGTCCGGGAATAGTGTGTCGTTCTGGGACTTGGTCTGGGTTCTGCCGCTCTCTGGAGCTCTTTATTCATCCATCCACTGCACCTGCTGTTCTGCCATCACTGTCCGGGAACAGTGTGCCGTTCTGGGTCATGGTCTGGGTTCTGCCGCTCTCTGGAGCTGTTATTTTCATCCATGCGGTACACCTGCTGTTCTGCCATCACTGTCCGGGAATAGTGT
This sequence comes from Gasterosteus aculeatus, assembly GCF_964276395.1. Classification (NCBI taxonomy): domain Eukaryota; kingdom Metazoa; phylum Chordata; class Actinopteri; order Perciformes; family Gasterosteidae; genus Gasterosteus; species Gasterosteus aculeatus. The sequence continues at coordinate 77,244 of NW_027554903.1, read as the reverse complement.
GTCGTTCTGGGTCATGGTCTGGTCTCTGCCGCTCTCTGGAACTCTTTATTCATCCATGCGGTACACCTGCTGTTCTGCCATCACTGTCCGGGAACAGTGTGCCGTTCTGGGTCATGGTCTGGGATATCACGCTCTCTGGAACTCTTTATTCATCCATCATGTACACCTGCTGGTCTGCCATCACTGTCCGGGAATAGTGTGTCGTTCTGGGACTTGGTCTGGTCTCTGCCGCTCTCCGGAGCTCTTTATTCATCCATGCGGTACACCTGCTGGTCTGCCATCACTGTCCGGGAACAGTGTGCCGTTCTGGGTCATGGTCTGGTCTCTGCCGCTCTCTGGAGCTGTTATTTTCCTCCATCCACTGCACCTGCTGTTCTGCCATCACTGTCCGGGAACAGTGTGCCGTTCTGGGTCATGGTCTGGGATATCACGCTCTCTGGAACTCTTTATTCATCCATCATGTACACCTGCTGGTCTGCCATCACTGTCCGGGAATAGTGTACCGTTCTGGGACTTGGTCTGGTCTCTGCCGCTCTCTGGAACTCTTTATTCATCCATGCGGTACACCTGCTGTTCTGCCATCACTGTCCGGGAACAGTGTGCCATTCTGGGTCATGGTCTGGGATATCACGCTCTCTGGAACTCTTTATTCATCCATCATGTACACCTGCTGTTCTGCCATCACTGTCCGGGAATAGTGTGTCGTTCTGGGTCATGGTCTGGGATATCACGCTCTCTGGAACTCTTTATTCATCCATGCGGTACACCTGCCGTTCTGCCATCACTGTCCGAGAATAGTGTGTCGTTCTGGGACTTGGTCTGGTCTCTGCCGCTCTCTGGAGCTCTTTATTCATCCATCCACTGCACCTGCTGTTCTGCCATCACTGTCCGGGAATAGTGTGTCGTTCTGGGACTTGGTCTGGTCTCTGCCGCTCTCTGGAACTCTTTATTCATCCATGGGGTACACCTGCTGGTCTGCCATCACTGTCCGGGAACAGTGTGCCGTTCTGGGTCATGGTCTGGGATATCACGCTCTCTGGAACTATGTTCTGATTATTTCCTTCATCCACTGCACCTGCTGTTCTGCCATCAGTGTCCGACAACAGCGCTTCATCATCGGATAACTGCCGTGAAATACCGCTCTCTGGATCTGCTCTGTTCTGGCAGGTAATCAGGGAGATTTTAAGTAGATGAGTGTCCGGGAATAGTGGGCCGTTCTGGGACTTGGTCTGGGATATCACGCTCTCTGGAACTATGTTCTGTTTATTTCCTTCATCCAGTGCACCTGCTGTTCTGCCATCAGTGTCCGACAATAGCGCTTCATCATCGGATATCTGTCGTGAAATACCGCTCTCTGGAACTGTGTATTAGTCCGTCCGCTGCACCTGCTGTTCTGACATCAGCATCCGAGAATAGTGTGCCGTTCTGGGACATGGTCTGGGATCTCCCGCTGTCTGGAACTGTGTGTTCATCCATACGTTACACCTGCTGTTCTGACATCAGCATCCGAGAATGGTGTGCCGTTCTGGGACATGGTCTGGGATCTCCCGCTGTCTGGAACTGTGTATTAGTCCGTCCGCTGCACCTGCTGTTCTGACATCAGCATCCGAGAATAGTGCGCCGTTCTGGGACATGGTCTGGTCTCTGCCGCTCTCTGGAACTCTGTATTCATCCATGCGTTACACCTGCTGTTCTGACATCAGCATCCGAGAATAGTGTCCCGTACAGGGACATGGTCTGGTCTCTGCCGCTCTCTGGAACTCTGTATTCATCCATGCGTTACACCTGCTGTTCTGACATCAGCATCCGAGAATAGTGTCCCGTTCTGGGACATGGTCTGGTCTCTGCCGCTCTCTGGAACTCTGTATTCATCCATGCGTTACACCTGCTGTTCTGACATCAGCATCCGAGAATAGTGTCCCGTTCTGGGACATGGTCTGGTCTCTGCCGCTCTCTGGAACTCTGTATTCATCCATGCGTTACACCTGCTGTTCTGACATCAGCATCCGAGAATAGTGGGCCGTTCTGGGACATGGTCTGGGATATCACGCTGTCTGGAACTGTGTGTTCATCCGTCCACTGCACCTGCTGTTCTGCCATCAGCATCCGAGAATAGTGCCCCGTACTGGGACATCAGCCAGGACGCACCGCCGTCATCTCGTTCGTTCGCTCAGTCATCCATCCACGAAAGCTACCGATCAGCCACAGTGCCCGGAATGATGCCTCCTGCCGGGGCAGCGTCCGCTTGCTCCCCGACAGCCAGTTCTGCATGAGGCTCCGGTTCTTCCACCCCCGCCACTGTCCGAGGGTGTCCGAAAATACTGAGGTCTGAGTCGGATCCGAACCGCACAAACGCCGGTCTTCACGACTGGAGGCCTATGTTTCTAAAAACCGGGTTTCAGGAATCTGCGACCTGGTGGCCCAGTGATGTCGGCTGGAACTTTTTTTTTCCGGTCCGCTCAAAATTCTCCAGGCATTTTCTGAGCTTTCCTTCACATAGTCCGACTTTTACTTAGTTTCTGACGGAGCCAAAAAAGTCCGGGTTTTTTTGCCCTCCTTATCGTCCCGACTGGAAACTTTAACTCCGTATTTTAAGTCAGAAAATTAAAGTTCTTTTCATCCAGGAGACCGACCCTTCCTTCAAAGTGTCCCATACAGTGCTTCGTCATCGGACATCGGCCGGGATCTCCCGCTCTCTGGAACTGTGTATTCATCCATGCGGTACACCTGCTGTTCTGCCATCACTGTCCGGGAATAGTGTGTCGTTCTGGGACTTGGTCTGGTCTCTGCCGCTCTCTGGAGCTCTTTATTCATCCATCATGTACACGTGCTGGTCTGCCATCACTGTCCGGGAATAGTGTGTCGTTCTGGGTCATGGTCTGGGTTCTGCCGCTCTCTGGAACTCTTTATTCATCCATGCGGTACACCTGCTGGTCTGCCATCACTGTCCGGGAATAGTGTACCGTTCTGGGACTTGGTCTGGTCTCTGCCGCTCTCTGGAGCTCTTTATTCATCCATCCACTGCACCTGCTGTTCTGCCATCACTGTCCGGGAACAGTGTGCCGTTCTGGGTCATGGTCTGGGATATCACGCTCTCTGGAACTCTTTATTCATCCATCATGTACACCTGCTGGTCTGCCATCACTGTCCGGGAATAGTGTACCGTTCTGGGACTTGGTCTGGTCTCTGCCGCTCTCTGGAACTCTTTATTCATCCATGCGGTACACCTGCTGTTCTGCCATCACTGTCCGGGAACAGTGTGCCATTCTGGGTCATGGTCTGGGATATCACGCTCTCTGGAACTCTTTATTCATCCATCATGTACACCTGCTGTTCTGCCATCACTGTCCGGGAATAGTGTGTCGTTCTGGGTCATGGTCTGGGATATCACGCTCTCTGGAACTCTTTATTCATCCATGCGGTACACCTGCCGTTCTGCCATCACTGTCCGAGAATAGTGTGTCGTTCTGGGACTTGGTCTGGTCTCTGCCGCTCTCTGGAGCTCTTTATTCATCCATGCGGTACACCTGCTGGTCTGTCATCACTGTCCGGGAACAGTGTGCCGTTCTGGGACTTGGTCTGGTCTCTGCCGCTCTCTGGAGCTCTTTATTCATCCATGCGGTACACCTGCTGGTCTGCCATCACTGTCCGGGAACAGTGTACCGTTCTGGGACTTGGTCTGGTCTCTGCCGCTCTCTGGAGCTCTTTATTCATCCATGCGGTACACCTGCTGTTCTGCCATCACTGTCCGGGAATAGTGTGTCGTTCTGGGACTTGGTCTGGTCTCTGCCGCTCTCTGGAACTCTGTATTCATCCATGGGGTACACCTGCTGGTCTGCCATCACTGTCCGGGAACAGTGTGCCGTTCTGGGTCATGGTCTGGGATATCACGCTCTCTGGAACTATGTTCTGATTATTTCCTTCATCCACTGCACCTGCTGTTCTGCCATCAGTGTCCGACAACAGCGCTTCATCATCGGATAACTGCCGTGAAATACCGCTCTCTGGATCTGCTCTGTTCTGGCAGGTAATCAGGGAGATTTTAAGTAGATGAGTGTCCGGGAATAGCGGGCCGTTCTGGGACTTGGTCTGGGATATCACGCTCTCTGGAACTATGTTCTGTTTATTTCCTTCATCCAGTGCACCTGCTGTTCTGCCATCAGTGTCCGACAATAGCGCGCCGTTCTGGGACTTGGTCTGGGATATCCCGCTCTCTGGAACTATGTTCTGTTTATTTCCTTCATCCAGTGCACCTGCTGTTCTGCCATCAGTGTCCGACAATAGCGCTTCATCATCGGATATCTGTCGTGAAATACCGCTCTCTGGAACTGTGTATTAGTCCGTCCGCTGCACCTGCTGTTCTGACATCAGCATCCGAGAATAGTGTGCCGTTCTGGGACATGGTCTGGGATCTCCCGCTGTCTGGAACTGTGTGTTCATCCATACGTTACACCTGCTGTTCTGACATCAGCATCCGAGAATGGTGTGCCGTTCTGGGACATGGTCTGGGATCTCCCGCTGTCTGGAACTGTGTATTAGTCCGTCCGCTGCACCTGCTGTTCTGACATCAGCATCCGAGAATAGTGCGCCGTTCTGGGACATGGTCTGGTCTCTGCCGCTCTCTGGAACTCTGTATTCATCCATGCGTTACACCTGCTGTTCTGACATCAGCATCCGAGAATAGTGTCCCGTACAGGGACATGGTCTGGTCTCTGCCGCTCTCTGGAACTCTGTATTCATCCATGCGTTACACCTGCTGTTCTGACATCAGCATCCGAGAATAGTGTCCCGTTCTGGGACATGGTCTGGTCTCTGCCGCTCTCTGGAACTCTGTATTCATCCATGCGTTACACCTGCTGTTCTGACATCAGCATCCGAGAATAGTGTCCCGTTCTGGGACATGGTCTGGTCTCTGCCGCTCTCTGGAACTCTGTATTCATCCATGCGTTACACCTGCTGTTCTGACATCAGCATCCGAGAATAGTGGGCCGTTCTGGGACATGGTCTGGGATATCACGCTGTCTGGAACTGTGTGTTCATCCGTCCACTGCACCTGCTGTTCTGCCATCAGCATCCGAGAATAGTGCCCCGTACTGGGACATCAGCCAGGACGCACCGCCGTCATCTCGTTCGTTCGCTCAGTCATCCATCCACGAAAGCTACCGATCAGCCACAGTGCCCGGAATGATGCCTCCTGCCGGGGCAGCGTCCGCTTGCTCCCCGACAGCCAGTTCTGCATGAGGCTCCGGTTCTTCCACCCCCGCCACTGTCCGAGGGTGTCCGAAAATACTGAGGTCTGAGTCGGATCCGAACCGCACAAACGCCGGTCTTCACGACTGGAGGCCTATGTTTCTAAAAACCGGGTTTCAGGAATCTGCGACCTGGTGGCCCAGTGATGTCGGCTGGAACTTTTTTTTTCCGGTCCGCTCAAAATTCTCCAGGCATTTTCTGAGCTTTCCTTCACATAGTCCGACTTTTACTTAGTTTCTGACGGAGCCAAAAAAGTCCGGGTTTTTTTGCCCTCCTTATCGTCCCGACTGGAAACTTTAACTCCGTATTTTAAGTCAGAAAATTAAAGTTCTTTTCATCCAGGAGACCGACCCTTCCTTCAAAGTGTCCCATACAGTGCTTCGTCATCGGACATCGGCCGGGATCTCCCGCTCTCTGGAACTGTGTATTCATCCATGCGGTACACCTGCTGTTCTGCCATCACTGTCCGGGAATAGTGTGTCGTTCTGGGACTTGGTCTGGTCTCTGCCGCTCTCTGGAGCTCTTTATTCATCCATCATGTACACGTGCTGGTCTGCCATCACTGTCCGGGAATAGTGTGTCGTTCTGGGTCATGGTCTGGGTTCTGCCGCTCTCTGGAACTCTTTATTCATCCATGCGGTACACCTGCTGGTCTGCCATCACTGTCCGGGAATAGTGTACCGTTCTGGGACTTGGTCTGGTCTCTGCCGCTCTCTGGAGCTCTTTATTCATCCATCCACTGCACCTGCTGTTCTGCCATCACTGTCCGGGAACAGTGTGCCGTTCTGGGTCATGGTCTGGGATATCACGCTCTCTGGAACTCTTTATTCATCCATCATGTACACCTGCTGGTCTGCCATCACTGTCCGGGAATAGTGTACCGTTCTGGGACTTGGTCTGGTCTCTGCCGCTCTCTGGAACTCTTTATTCATCCATGCGGTACACCTGCTGTTCTGCCATCACTGTCCGGGAACAGTGTGCCATTCTGGGTCATGGTCTGGGATATCACGCTCTCTGGAACTCTTTATTCATCCATCATGTACACCTGCTGTTCTGCCATCACTGTCCGGGAATAGTGTGTCGTTCTGGGTCATGGTCTGGGATATCACGCTCTCTGGAACTCTTTATTCATCCATGCGGTACACCTGCCGTTCTGCCATCACTGTCCGAGAATAGTGTGTCGTTCTGGGACTTGGTCTGGTCTCTGCCGCTCTCTGGAGCTCTTTATTCATCCATGCGGTACACCTGCTGGTCTGTCATCACTGTCCGGGAACAGTGTGCCGTTCTGGGACTTGGTCTGGTCTCTGCCGCTCTCTGGAGCTCTTTATTCATCCATGCGGTACACCTGCTGGTCTGCCATCACTGTCCGGGAACAGTGTACCGTTCTGGGACTTGGTCTGGTCTCTGCCGCTCTCTGGAGCTCTTTATTCATCCATGCGGTACACCTGCTGTTCTGCCATCACTGTCCGGGAATAGTGTGTCGTTCTGGGACTTGGTCTGGTCTCTGCCGCTCTCTGGAACTCTGTATTCATCCATGGGGTACACCTGCTGGTCTGCCATCACTGTCCGGGAACAGTGTGCCGTTCTGGGTCATGGTCTGGGATATCACGCTCTCTGGAACTATGTTCTGATTATTTCCTTCATCCACTGCACCTGCTGTTCTGCCATCAGTGTCCGACAACAGCGCTTCATCATCGGATAACTGCCGTGAAATACCGCTCTCTGGATCTGCTCTGTTCTGGCAGGTAATCAGGGAGATTTTAAGTAGATGAGTGTCCGGGAATAGCGGGCCGTTCTGGGACTTGGTCTGGGATATCACGCTCTCTGGAACTATGTTCTGTTTATTTCCTTCATCCAGTGCACCTGCTGTTCTGCCATCAGTGTCCGACAATAGCGCGCCGTTCTGGGACTTGGTCTGGGATATCCCGCTCTCTGGAACTATGTTCTGTTTATTTCCTTCATCCAGTGCACCTGCTGTTCTGCCATCAGTGTCCGACAATAGCGCTTCATCATCGGATATCTGTCGTGAAATACCGCTCTCTGGAACTGTGTATTAGTCCGTCCGCTGCACCTGCTGTTCTGACATCAGCATCCGAGAATAGTGTGCCGTTCTGGGACATGGTCTGGGATCTCCCGCTGTCTGGAACTGTGTGTTCATCCATACGTTACACCTGCTGTTCTGACATCAGCATCCGAGAATGGTGTGCCGTTCTGGGACATGGTCTGGGATCTCCCGCTCTCTGGAACTCTTTATTCATCCATGCGGTACACCTGCCGTTCTGCCATCACTGTCCGAGAATAGTGTGTCGTTCTGGGACTTGGTCTGGTCTCTGCCGCTCTCTGGAGCTCTTTATTCATCCATCCACTGCACCTGCTGTTCTGCCATCACTGTCCGGGAATAGTGTGTCGTTCTGGGACTTGGTCTGGTCTCTGCCGCTCTCTGGAACTCTTTATTCATCCATGGGGTACACCTGCTGGTCTGCCATCACTGTCCGGGAACAGTGTGCCGTTCTGGGTCATGGTCTGGGATATCACGCTCTCTGGAACTATGTTCTGATTATTTCCTTCATCCACTGCACCTGCTGTTCTGCCATCAGTGTCCGACAACAGCGCTTCATCATCGGATAACTGCCGTGAAATACCGCTCTCTGGATCTGCTCTGTTCTGGCAGGTAATCAGGGAGATTTTAAGTAGATGAGTGTCCGGGAATAGTGGGCCGTTCTGGGACTTGGTCTGGGATATCACGCTCTCTGGAACTATGTTCTGTTTATTTCCTTCATCCAGTGCACCTGCTGTTCTGCCATCAGTGTCCGACAATAGCGCTTCATCATCGGATATCTGTCGTGAAATACCGCTCTCTGGAACTGTGTATTAGTCCGTCCGCTGCACCTGCTGTTCTGACATCAGCATCCGAGAATAGTGTGCCGTTCTGGGACATGGTCTGGGATCTCCCGCTGTCTGGAACTGTGTGTTCATCCATACGTTACACCTGCTGTTCTGACATCAGCATCCGAGAATGGTGTGCCGTTCTGGGACATGGTCTGGGATCTCCCGCTGTCTGGAACTGTGTATTAGTCCGTCCGCTGCACCTGCTGTTCTGACATCAGCATCCGAGAATAGTGCGCCGTTCTGGGACATGGTCTGGTCTCTGCCGCTCTCTGGAACTCTGTATTCATCCATGCGTTACACCTGCTGTTCTGACATCAGCATCCGAGAATAGTGTCCCGTACAGGGACATGGTCTGGTCTCTGCCGCTCTCTGGAACTCTGTATTCATCCATGCGTTACACCTGCTGTTCTGACATCAGCATCCGAGAATAGTGTCCCGTACAGGGACATGGTCTGGTCTCTGCCGCTCTCTGGAACTCTGTATTCATCCATGCGTTACACCTGCTGTTCTGACATCAGCATCCGAGAATAGTGTCCCGTTCTGGGACATGGTCTGGTCTCTGCCGCTCTCTGGAACTCTGTATTCATCCATGCGTTACACCTGCTGTTCTGACATCAGCATCCGAGAATAGTGGGCCGTTTTGGGACATGGTCTGGGATATCACGCTGTCTGGAACTGTGTGTTCATCCGTCCACTGCACCTGCTGTTCTGCCATCAGCATCCGAGAATAGTGCCCCGTACTGGGACATCAGCCAGGACGCACCGCCGTCATCTCGTTCGTTCGCTCAGTCATCCATCCACGAAAGCTACCGATCAGCCACAGTGCCCGGAATGATGCCTCCTGCCGGGGCAGCGTCCGCTTGCTCCCCGACAGCCAGTTCTGCATGAGGCTCCGGTTCTTCCACCCCCGCCACTGTCCGAGGGTGTCCGAAAATACTGAGGTCTGAGTCGGATCCGAACCGCACAAACGCCGGTCTTCACGACTGGAGGCCTATGTTTCTAAAAACCGGGTTTCAGGAATCTGCGACCTGGTGGCCCAGTGATGTCGGCTGGAACTTTTTTTTTCCGGTCCGCTCAAAATTCTCCAGGCATTTTCTGAGCTTTCCTTCACATAGTCCGACTTTTACTTAGTTTCTGACGGAGCCAAAAAAGTCCGGGTTTTTTTGCCCTCCTTATCGTCCCGACTGGAAACTTTAACTCCGTATTTTAAGTCAGAAAATTAAAGTTCTTTTCATCCAGGAGACCGACCCTTCCTTCAAAGTGTCCCATACAGTGCTTCGTCATCGGACATCGGCCGGGATCTCCCGCTCTCTGGAACTGTGTATTCATCCATGCGGTACACCTGCTGTTCTGCCATCACTGTCCGGGAATAGTGTGTCGTTCTGGGACTTGGTCTGGTCTCTGCCGCTCTCTGGAGCTCTTTATTCATCCATCATGTACACGTGCTGGTCTGCCATCACTGTCCGGGAATAGTGTGTCGTTCTGGGTCATGGTCTGGGTTCTGCCGCTCTCTGGAACTCTTTATTCATCCATGCGGTACACCTGCTGGTCTGCCATCACTGTCCGGGAATAGTGTACCGTTCTGGGACTTGGTCTGGTCTCTGCCGCTCTCTGGAGCTCTTTATTCATCCATCCACTGCACCTGCTGTTCTGCCATCACTGTCCGGGAACAGTGTGCCGTTCTGGGTCATGGTCTGGGATATCACGCTCTCTGGAACTCTTTATTCATCCATCATGTACACCTGCTGGTCTGCCATCACTGTCCGGGAATAGTGTACCGTTCTGGGACTTGGTCTGGTCTCTGCCGCTCTCTGGAACTCTTTATTCATCCATGCGGTACACCTGCTGTTCTGCCATCACTGTCCGGGAACAGTGTGCCATTCTGGGTCATGGTCTGGGATATCACGCTCTCTGGAACTCTTTATTCATCCATCATGTACACCTGCTGTTCTGCCATCACTGTCCGGGAATAGTGTGTCGTTCTGGGTCATGGTCTGGGATATCACGCTCTCTGGAACTCTTTATTCATCCATGCGGTACACCTGCCGTTCTGCCATCACTGTCCGAGAATAGTGTGTCGTTCTGGGACTTGGTCTGGTCTCTGCCGCTCTCTGGAGCTCTTTATTCATCCATGCGGTACACCTGCTGGTCTGTCATCACTGTCCGGGAACAGTGTGCCGTTCTGGGACTTGGTCTGGTCTCTGCCGCTCTCTGGAGCTCTTTATTCATCCATGCGGTACACCTGCTGGTCTGCCATCACTGTCCGGGAACAGTGTACCGTTCTGGGACTTGGTCTGGTCTCTGCCGCTCTCTGGAGCTCTTTATTCATCCATGCGGTACACCTGCTGTTCTGCCATCACTGTCCGGGAATAGTGTGTCGTTCTGGGACTTGGTCTGGTCTCTGCCGCTCTCTGGAACTCTGTATTCATCCATGGGGTACACCTGCTGGTCTGCCATCACTGTCCGGGAACAGTGTGCCGTTCTGGGTCATGGTCTGGGATATCACGCTCTCTGGAACTATGTTCTGATTATTTCCTTCATCCACTGCACCTGCTGTTCTGCCATCAGTGTCCGACAACAGCGCTTCATCATCGGATAACTGCCGTGAAATACCGCTCTCTGGATCTGCTCTGTTCTGGCAGGTAATCAGGGAGATTTTAAGTAGATGAGTGTCCGGGAATAGCGGGCCGTTCTGGGACTTGGTCTGGGATATCACGCTCTCTGGAACTATGTTCTGTTTATTTCCTTCATCCAGTGCACCTGCTGTTCTGCCATCAGTGTCCGACAATAGCGCGCCGTTCTGGGACTTGGTCTGGGATATCCCGCTCTCTGGAACTATGTTCTGTTTATTTCCTTCATCCAGTGCACCTGCTGTTCTGCCATCAGTGTCCGACAATAGCGCTTCATCATCGGATATCTGTCGTGAAATACCGCTCTCTGGAACTGTGTATTAGTCCGTCCGCTGCACCTGCTGTTCTGACATCAGCATCCGAGAATAGTGTGCCGTTCTGGGACATGGTCTGGGATCTCCCGCTGTCTGGAACTGTGTGTTCATCCATACGTTACACCTGCTGTTCTGACATCAGCATCCGAGAATGGTGTGCCGTTCTGGGACATGGTCTGGGATCTCCCGCTGTCTGGAACTGTGTATTAGTCCGTCCGCTGCACCTGCTGTTCTGACATCAGCATCCGAGAATAGTGCGCCGTTCTGGGACATGGTCTGGTCTCTGCCGCTCTCTGGAACTCTGTATTCATCCATGCGTTACACCTGCTGTTCTGACATCAGCATCCGAGAATAGTGTCCCGTACAGGGACATGGTCTGGTCTCTGCCGCTCTCTGGAACTCTGTATTCATCCATGCGTTACACCTGCTGTTCTGACATCAGCATCCGAGAATAGTGTCCCGTTCTGGGACATGGTCTGGTCTCTGCCGCTCTCTGGAACTCTGTATTCATCCATGCGTTACACCTGCTGTTCTGACATCAGCATCCGAGAATAGTGTCCCGTACAGGGACATGGTCTGGTCTCTGCCGCTCTCTGGAACTCTGTATTCATCCATGCGTTACACCTGCTGTTCTGACATCAGCATCCGAGAATAGTGTCCCGTTCTGGGACATGGTCTGGTCTCTGCCGCTCTCTGGAACTCTGTATTCATCCATGCGTTACACCTGCTGTTCTGACATCAGCATCCGAGAATAGTGTCCCGTTCTGGGACATGGTCTGGTCTCTGCCGCTCTCTGGAACTCTGTATTCATCCATGCGTTACACCTGCTGTTCTGACATCAGCATCCGAGAATAGTGGGCCGTTCTGGGACATGGTCTGGGATATCACGCTGTCTGGAACTGTGTGTTCATCCGTCCACTGCACCTGCTGTTCTGCCATCAGCATCCGAGAATAGTGCCCCGTACTGGGACATCAGCCAGGACGCACCGCCGTCATCTCGTTCGTTCGCTCAGTCATCCATCCACGAAAGCTACCGATCAGCCACAGTGCCCGGAATGATGCCTCCTGCCGGGGCAGCGTCCGCTTGCTCCCCGACAGCCAGTTCTGCATGAGGCTCCGGTTCTTCCACCCCCGCCACTGTCCGAGGGTGTCCGAAAATACTGAGGTCTGAGTCGGATCCGAACCGCACAAACGCCGGTCTTCACGACTGGAGGCCTATGTTTCTAAAAACCGGGTTTCAGGAATCTGCGACCTGGTGGCCCAGTGATGTCGGCTGGAACTTTTTTTTTCCGGTCCGCTCAAAATTCTCCAGGCATTTTCTGAGCTTTCCTTCACATAGTCCGACTTTTACTTAGTTTCTGACGGAGCCAAAAAAGTCCGGGTTTTTTTGCCCTCCTTATCGTCCCGACTGGAAACTTTAACTCCGTATTTTAAGTCAGAAAATTAAAGTTCTTTTCATCCAGGAGACCGACCCTTCCTTCAAAGTGTCCCATACAGTGCTTCGTCATCGGACATCGGCCGGGATCTCCCGCTCTCTGGAACTGTGTATTCATCCATGCGGTACACCTGCTGTTCTGCCATCACTGTCCGGGAATAGTGTGTCGTTCTGGGACTTGGTCTGGTCTCTGCCGCTCTCTGGAGCTCTTTATTCATCCATCATGTACACGTGCTGGTCTGCCATCACTGTCCGGGAATAGTGTGTCGTTCTGGGTCATGGTCTGGGTTCTGCCGCTCTCTGGAACTCTTTATTCATCCATGCGGTACACCTGCTGGTCTGCCATCACTGTCCGGGAATAGTGTACCGTTCTGGGACTTGGTCTGGTCTCTGCCGCTCTCTGGAGCTCTTTATTCATCCATCCACTGCACCTGCTGTTCTGCCATCACTGTCCGGGAACAGTGTGCCGTTCTGGGTCATGGTCTGGGATATCACGCTCTCTGGAACTCTTTATTCATCCATCATGTACACCTGCTGGTCTGCCATCACTGTCCGGGAATAGTGTACCGTTCTGGGACTTGGTCTGGTCTCTGCCGCTCTCTGGAACTCTTTATTCATCCATGCGGTACACCTGCTGTTCTGCCATCACTGTCCGGGAACAGTGTGCCATTCTGGGTCATGGTCTGGGATATCACGCTCTCTGGAACTCTTTATTCATCCATCATGTACACCTGCTGTTCTGCCATCACTGTCCGGGAATAGTGTGTCGTTCTGGGTCATGGTCTGGGATATCACGCTCTCTGGAACTCTTTATTCATCCATGCGGTACACCTGCCGTTCTGCCATCACTGTCCGAGAATAGTGTGTCGTTCTGGGACTTGGTCTGGTCTCTGCCGCTCTCTGGAGCTCTTTATTCATCCATGCGGTACACCTGCTGGTCTGTCATCACTGTCCGGGAACAGTGTGCCGTTCTGGGACTTGGTCTGGTCTCTGCCGCTCTCTGGAGCTCTTTATTCATCCATGCGGTACACCTGCTGGTCTGCCATCACTGTCCGGGAACAGTGTACCGTTCTGGGACTTGGTCTGGTCTCTGCCGCTCTCTGGAGCTCTTTATTCATCCATGCGGTACACCTGCTGTTCTGCCATCACTGTCCGGGAATAGTGTGTCGTTCTGGGACTTGGTCTGGTCTCTGCCGCTCTCTGGAACTCTGTATTCATCCATGGGGTACACCTGCTGGTCTGCCATCACTGTCCGGGAACAGTGTGCCGTTCTGGGTCATGGTCTGGGATATCACGCTCTCTGGAACTATGTTCTGATTATTTCCTTCATCCACTGCACCTGCTGTTCTGCCATCAGTGTCCGACAACAGCGCTTCATCATCGGATAACTGCCGTGAAATACCGCTCTCTGGATCTGCTCTGTTCTGGCAGGTAATCAGGGAGATTTTAAGTAGATGAGTGTCCGGGAATAGCGGGCCGTTCTGGGACTTGGTCTGGGATATCACGCTCTCTGGAACTATGTTCTGTTTATTTCCTTCATCCAGTGCACCTGCTGTTCTGCCATCAGTGTCCGACAATAGCGCGCCGTTCTGGGACTTGGTCTGGGATATCCCGCTCTCTGGAACTATGTTCTGTTTATTTCCTTCATCCAGTGCACCTGCTGTTCTGCCATCAGTGTCCGACAATAGCGCTTCATCATCGGATATCTGTCGTGAAATACCGCTCTCTGGAACTGTGTATTAGTCCGTCCGCTGCACCTGCTGTTCTGACATCAGCATCCGAGAATAGTGTGCCGTTCTGGGACATGGTCTGGGATCTCCCGCTGTCTGGAACTGTGTGTTCATCCATACGTTACACCTGCTGTTCTGACATCAGCATCCGAGAATGGTGTGCCGTTCTGGGACATGGTCTGGGATCTCCCGCTCTCTGGAACTCTTTATTCATCCATGCGGTACACCTGCCGTTCTGCCATCACTGTCCGAGAATAGTGTGTCGTTCTGGGACTTGGTCTGGTCTCTGCCGCTCTCTGGAGCTCTTTATTCATCCATCCACTGCACCTGCTGTTCTGCCATCACTGTCCGGGAATAGTGTGTCGTTCTGGGACTTGGTCTGGTCTCTGCCGCTCTCTGGAACTCTTTATTCATCCATGGGGTACACCTGCTGGTCTGCCATCACTGTCCGGGAACAGTGTGCCGTTCTGGGTCATGGTCTGGGATATCACGCTCTCTGGAACTATGTTCTGATTATTTCCTTCATCCACTGCACCTGCTGTTCTGCCATCAGTGTCCGACAACAGCGCTTCATCATCGGATAACTGCCGTGAAATACCGCTCTCTGGATCTGCTCTGTTCTGGCAGGTAATCAGGGAGATTTTAAGTAGATGAGTGTCCGGGAATAGTGGGCCGTTCTGGGACTTGGTCTGGGATATCACGCTCTCTGGAACTATGTTCTGTTTATTTCCTTCATCCAGTGCACCTGCTGTTCTGCCATCAGTGTCCGACAATAGCGCTTCATCATCGGATATCTGTCGTGAAATACCGCTCTCTGGAACTGTGTATTAGTCCGTCCGCTGCACCTGCTGTTCTGACATCAGCATCCGAGAATAGTGTGCCGTTCTGGGACATGGTCTGGGATCTCCCGCTGTCTGGAACTGTGTGTTCATCCATACGTTACACCTGCTGTTCTGACATCAGCATCCGAGAATGGTGTGCCGTTCTGGGACATGGTCTGGGATCTCCCGCTGTCTGGAACTGTGTATTAGTCCGTCCGCTGCACCTGCTGTTCTGACATCAGCATCCGAGAATAGTGCGCCGTTCTGGGACATGGTCTGGTCTCTGCCGCTCTCTGGAACTCTGTATTCATCCATGCGTTACACCTGCTGTTCTGACATCAGCATCCGAGAATAGTGTCCCGTACAGGGACATGGTCTGGTCTCTGCCGCTCTCTGGAACTCTGTATTCATCCATGCGTTACACCTGCTGTTCTGACATCAGCATCCGAGAATAGTGTCCCGTACAGGGACATGGTCTGGTCTCTGCCGCTCTCTGGAACTCTGTATTCATCCATGCGTTACACCTGCTGTTCTGACATCAGCATCCGAGAATAGTGTCCCGTTCTGGGACATGGTCTGGTCTCTGCCGCTCTCTGGAACTCTGTATTCATCCATGCGTTACACCTGCTGTTCTGACATCAGCATCCGAGAATAGTGGGCCGTTCTGGGACATGGTCTGGGATATCACGCTGTCTGGAACTGTGTGTTCATCCGTCCACTGCACCTGCTGTTCTGCCATCAGCATCCGAGAATAGTGCCCCGTACTGGGACATCAGCCAGGACGCACCGCCGTCATCTCGTTCGTTCGCTCAGTCATCCATCCACGAAAGCTACCGATCAGCCACAGTGCCCGGAATGATGCCTCCTGCCGGGGCAGCGTCCGCTTGCTCCCCGACAGCCAGTTCTGCATGAGGCTCCGGTTCTTCCACCCCCGCCACTGTCCGAGGGTGTCCGAAAATACTGAGGTCTGAGTCGGATCCGAACCGCACAAACGCCGGTCTTCACGACTGGAGGCCTATGTTTCTAAAAACCGGGTTTCAGGAATCTGCGACCTGGTGGCCCAGTGATGTCGGCTGGAACTTTTTTTTTCCGGTCCGCTCAAAATTCTCCAGGCATTTTCTGAGCTTTCCTTCACATAGTCCGACTTTTACTTAGTTTCTGACGGAGCCAAAAAAGTCCGGGTTTTTTTGCCCTCCTTATCGTCCCGACTGGAAACTTTAACTCCGTATTTTAAGTCAGAAAATTAAAGTTCTTTTCATCCAGGAGACCGACCCTTCCTTCAAAGTGTCCCATACAGTGCTTCGTCATCGGACATCGGCCGGGATCTCCCGCTCTCTGGAACTGTGTATTCATCCATGCGGTACACCTGCTGTTCTGCCATCACTGTCCGGGAATAGTGTGTCGTTCTGGGACTTGGTCTGGTCTCTGCCGCTCTCTGGAACTCTGTATTCATCCATGGGGTACACCTGCTGGTCTGCCATCACTGTCCGGGAACAGTGTGCCGTTCTGGGTCATGGTCTGGGTTCTGCCGCTCTCTGGAACTCTTTATTCATCCATGGGGTACACCTGCTGGTCTGCCATCACTGTCCGGGAATAGTGTGTCGTTCTGGGACTTGGTCTGGTCTCTGCCGCTCTCTGGAGCTCTGTATTCATCCATGCGGTACACCTGCTGTTCTGCCATCACTGTCCGGGAATAGTGTGTCGTTCTGGGACATGGTCTGGTCTCTGCCGCTCTCTGGAACTCTGTATTCATCCATGCGTTACACCTGCTGTTCTGACATCAGCATCCGAGAATAGTGTCCCGTACAGGGACATGGTCTGGTCTCTGCCGCTCTCTGGAACTCTGTATTCATCCATGCGTTACACCTGCTGTTCTGACATCAGCATCCGAGAATAGTGTCCCATACAGGGACATGGTCTGGTCTCTGCCGCTCTCTGGAACTCTGTATTCATCCGTCCACTGCACCTGCTGTTCTGCCATCAGCATCCGAGAATAGTGCCCCGTACTGGGACATCAGCCAGGACGCACCGCCGTCATCTCGTTCGTTCGCTCAGTCATCCATCCACGAAAGCTACCGATCAGCCACAGTGCCCGGAATGATGCCTCCTGCCGGGGTAGCGTCCGCTTGCTCCCCGACAGCCAGTTCTGCATGAGGCTCCGGTTCTTCCACCCCCGCCACTGTCCGAGGGTGTCCGAAAATACTGAGGTCTGAGTCGGATCCGAACCGCACAACCACACGGTCTTCACGACTGGAGGCCTATGTTTCTAAAAACCGGGTTTCAGGAATCTGCGACCTGGTGGCCCAGTGATGTCGGCTGGAACTTTTTTTTTCCGGTCCGCTCAAAATTCTCCAGGCATTTTCTGAGCTTTCCTTCACATAGTCCGACTTTTACTTAGTTTCTGACGGAGCCAAAAAAGTCCGGGTTTTTTTGCCCTCCTTATCGTCCCGACTGGAAACTTTAACTCCGTATTTTAAGTCAGAAAATTAAAGTTCTTTTCATCCAGGAGACCGACCCTTCCTTCAAAGTGTCCCATACAGTGCTTCGTCATCGGACATCGGCCGGGATCTCCCGCTCTCTGGAACTGTGTATTCATCCATGCGGTACACCTGCTGTTCTGCCATCACTGTCCGGGAATAGTGTGTCGTTCTGGGACTTGGTCTGGTCTCTGCCGCTCTCTGGAGCTCTTTATTCATCCATCATGTACACGTGCTGGTCTGCCATCACTGTCCGGGAATAGTGTGTCGTTCTGGGTCATGGTCTGGGTTCTGCCGCTCTCTGGAACTCTTTATTCATCCATGCGGTACACCTGCTGGTCTGCCATCACTGTCCGGGAATAGTGTACCGTTCTGGGACTTGGTCTGGTCTCTGCCGCTCTCTGGAGCTCTTTATTCATCCATCCACTGCACCTGCTGTTCTGCCATCACTGTCCGGGAACAGTGTGCCGTTCTGGGACTTGGTCTGGTCTCTGCCGCTCTCTGGAGCTCTTTATTCATCCATGCGGTACACCTGCTGTTCTGCCATCACTGTCCGGGAATAGTGTGTCGTTCTGGGTCATGGTCTGGGATATCACGCTCTCTGGAACTCTTTATTCATCCATGCGGTACACCTGCCGTTCTGCCATCACTGTCCGGGAATAGTGTGTCGTTCTGGGACTTGGTCTGGTCTCTGCCGCTCTCTGGAGCTCTTTATTCATCCATGCGGTACACCTGCTGTTCTGCCATCACTGTCCGGGAATAGTGTGTCGTTCTGGGTCATGGTCTGGGTTCTGCCGCTCTCTGGAACTCTTTATTCATCCATGCGGTACACCTGCTGGTCTGCCATCACTGTCCGGGAACAGTGTGCCGTTCTGGGTCATGGTCTGGTCTCTGCCGCTCTCTGGAGCTCTTTATTCATCCATGCGGTGCACCTGCTGTTCTGCCATCACTGTCCGGGAACAGTGTGCCGTTCTGGGACTTGGTCTGGTCTCTGCCGCTCTCTGGAGCTCTGTATTCATCCATGCGCTACACCTGCTGTTCTGCCATCACTGTCCGTGAACAGTGTGCCGTTCTGGGTCATGGTCTGGGTTCTGCCGCTCTCTGGAACTCTTTATCCATCCATGCGGTACACCTGCTGTTCTGCCATCACTGTCCGAGAATAGTGTGTCGTTCTGGGACTTGGTCTGGTCTCTGCCGCTCTCTGGAGCTCTTTATTCATCCATCCACTGCACCTGCTGTTCTGCCATCACTGTCCGGGAACAGTGTGCCGTTCTGGGTCATGGTCTGGGATATCACGCTCTCTGGAACTCTTTATTCATCCATCATGTACACCTGCTGGTCTGCCATCACTGTCCGGGAATAGTGTACCGTTCTGGGACTTGGTCTGGTCTCTGCCGCTCTCTGGAACTCTTTATTCATCCATGCGGTACACCTGCTGTTCTGCCATCACTGTCCGGGAACAGTGTGCCGTTCTGGGTCATGGTCTGGTCTCTGCCGCTCTCTGGAGCTGTTATTTTCCTCCATGCGGTACACCCACTGCTCTGCCATCACTGTCCGAAAATAGTGCTCCGAAATCGGGTAAGTCGCGCGGGGAGCCACCCCTGTATCTCGGCTCCAGGAGCGTCTTTCCGCCCGGGGCCTGGCCCACTATGCTTAGGTCCAGCTGGGGAACGCTCCCCCCGAAGCTCGGGGCCCTGTCCTGGAGATCTCTGTTTCCGAAAACCAGGTTTCTGAAATCTGCGACCTGGTGGCCCAGTGATGTGAGCTAAAAAAAAATTTATCGAAGCGATCTAAAAAAGCCCAGGCATTTTCTGGGCTTTCCTTCACATATTCCGACTTTTACTTAGTTTCTGACGGAGCCAAAAAAGTCCGGGTTTTTTTCGCTCCACATAGTCCCGACTGGAAACTTTAACTTTTTTTTTTTTCCATTATTTCACCCGCGGAGGTCCGCAAACACCTCCAGGGGCCCACAACGGCCGAATTAAGCCAGGAAAAAGACACCAGAACCCGGATCTCTCTACCAGACACCCCCAGAGCCCGGAACACGGACCCAAACACCTCCAGAGGCCCACAACGGCCGAATTGAACCCGGAAAAAGACGCCAGAACCCGGATCTCTTTACCAGACACCCCCAGAGCCCGGAACACGGACCCAAACACCTCCAGAGGCCCACAACGGCCGAATTGGACCCGGAAAAA
>NW_027554903.1:40000-47500 GCF_964276395.1 Gasterosteus aculeatus | reverse complement strand
TGGAAACTTTAACTTCGTATTTTAAGTCAGAAAATTAAAGTCCTTTTCATCCAGGAGACCGACCCTTCCTGCAAAGCGTCCCAAATGGTCCTTCGTCGTCGGATATCTGTCGGGAAATACCGCTCTCTGGAACTCTGTATTCATCCATGCGTTACACCTGCTGTTCTGACATCAGCATCCGAGAATAGTGTGCCGTTCTGGGACATGGTCTGGGATCTCCCGCTCTATGGAACTGTTTACTTCATCCATCCACTGCACCTGCTGTTCTGCCATCAGTGTCCGACAATAGCGCTTCATCATCGGATATCTGCCGTGAGATACCGCTCTCTGGAACTGTCACTTTCATCCATCCACTGCACCTGCTGTTCTGCCATCAGTGTCCGAGAACAGTGCTTCTTCATCGGATATCAGCCGGGATCTCACGCTCTCTGGAACTGTTTGATTCATCCATCCACTGCACCTGCTGTTCTGCCATCAGTGTCCGAGAACAGTGCTTCTTCATCGGATATCAGCCGGGATCTCACGCTCTCTGGAACTGTTTAATTCATCCATCCACTGCACCTGCTGTTCTGCCATCAGTGTCCGACAATAGCGCTTCTTCATCGGATATCAGCCGGGATCTCACGCTCTCTGGAACTGTTTATTTCATCCATCCAGTGCACCTGCCGTTCTGCCATCAGTGTCCGAGAACAGTGCTTCTTCATCGGATATCAGCCGGGATCTCACGCTCTCTGGAACTGTTTAATTCATCCATCCACCGCACCTGCTGTTCTGCCATCAGTGTCCGACAATAGCGCTTCTTCATCGGATATCAGCCGGGATCTCACGCTCTCTGGAACTGTTTATTTCAACCATCCAGTGCACCTGCCGTTCTGCCATCAGTGTCCGAGAACAGCGCTTCATCATCGGATAACTGCCGTGAAATACCGCTCTCTGGAACTGTTTATTTCATCCACCGCACCTGCTGTTCTGCCATCAGTGTCCGACAATAGCGCTTCTTCATCGGATATCAGCCGG
Source organism: Gasterosteus aculeatus (assembly GCF_964276395.1). Taxonomy (NCBI): domain Eukaryota; kingdom Metazoa; phylum Chordata; class Actinopteri; order Perciformes; family Gasterosteidae; genus Gasterosteus; species Gasterosteus aculeatus. Next base: position 46,483 of record NW_027554903.1, on the reverse strand, counting down.
GATCTCACGCTCTCTGGAACTGTTTATTTCATCCACCGCACCTGCTGTTCTGCCATCAGTGTCCGACAACAGCGCTTCATCATCGGATAACTGCCGTGAAATACCGCTCTCTGGAACTGTTTATTTCATCCACCGCACCTGCTGTTCTGCCATCAGTGTCCGACAACAGCGCTTCATCATCGGATATCTGCCGTGAAATACCGCTCTCTGGATCTGCTCTGTTCTGGCAGGTAATCAGGGAGATTTTAAGTAGATGAGTGTCCGGGAATAGTGCACGGCACTCGGGCAGGTCACGCCGCGTAACCCGCCCCATATCCCGGTTCCCGAACCCGCTTTTCCGCCCAAAGTTGTCCGAAGATGCTTAGGCCCAGCTGGGGAACGCTCCCCACGAAGCCCGGGTCTCAGCCCTGGAGCCCTGTGTTTCCGAAAACCAGGTTTCTGAAATCTGCGACCTGGTGGCCCAGTGATGTCAGCTGGAACTTTTTTTTTCCGGTCCGCTCAAAATTCTCCAGGCATTTTCTGAGCTTTCCTTCACATATTCCGACTTTTACTTAGTTTCTGACGGAGCCAAAAAAGTCCGGGTTTTTTTGCCCTCCTTATCGTCCCGACTGGAAACTTTAACTCCGTATTTTAAGTCAGAAAATTAAAGTTCTTTTCATCCAGGAGACCGACCCTTCCTTCAAAGCGTCCCAAGTGGTCCTTCGTCATCGGATATCTGTCGGGAAATACCGCTCCATGGAACTGTTTATTTCATCCATCCGCTGCACCTGCTGTTCTGCCATCAGTGTCCGTGAACAGTGCTTCTTCATCGGATATCAGCCGGGATCTCACGCTCTCTGGAACTGTTTAATTCATCCATCCACTGCACCTGCTGTTCTGACATCAGCATCCGAGAATAGTGTCCCGTACTGGGACATGGTCTGGGATCTCCCGCTCCATGGAACTATGTTCTGTTTATTTCCTTCATCCACTGCACCTGCTGTTCTGACATCAGCATCCGACAATAGTGTCCCGTACTGGGACATGGTCAGGGATCTCCCGCTGTCTGGAACTGTGTATTCATCCATCCGCTGCACCTGCTGTTCTGCCATCAGTGTCCGTGAACAGTGCTTCTTCATCGGATATCAGCCGGGATCTCACGCTCTCTGGAACTGTTTAATTCATCCATCCACTGCACCTGCTGTTCTGACATCAGCATCCGAGAATAGTGTCCCGTACTGGGACATGGTCTGGGATCTCCCGCTCCATGGAACTATGTTCTGTTTATTTCCTTCATCCACTGCACCTGCTGTTCTGACATCAGCATCCGACAATAGTGTCCCGTACTGGGACATGGTCAGGGATCTCCCGCTGTCTGGAACTGTGTATTCATCCATCCGCTGCACCTGCTGTTCTGCCATCAGTGTCCGTGAACAGTGCTTCTTCATCGGATATCAGCCGGGATCTCACGCTCTCTGGAACTGTTTAATTCATCCATCCACTGCACCTGCTGTTCTGACATCAGCATCCGAGAATAGTGTCCCGTACTGGGACATGGTCTGGGATCTCCCGCTCCATGGAACTATGTTCTGTTTATTTCCTTCATCCACTGCACCTGCTGTTCTGACATCAGCATCCGACAATAGTGTCCCGTACTGGGACATGGTCAGGGATCTCCCGCTGTCTGGAACTGTGTATTCATCCATCCGCTGCACCTGCTGTTCTGCCATCAGTGTCCGTGAACAGTGCTTCTTCATCGGATATCAGCCGGGATCTCACGCTCTCTGGAACTGTTTATTTCATCCATCCGCTGCACCTGCTGTTCTGACATCAGCATCCGAGAATAGTGTCCCGTACTGGGACATGGTCTGGGATATCCCGCTCTCTGGAACTATGTTCTGTTTATTTACTTCATCCACTGCACCTGCTGTTCTGACATCAGCATCCGAGAATAGTGTCCCGTACTGGGACATGGTCTGGCATATCCCCGTCTCTGGAACTATGTTCTGTTCATTTCCTTCATCCAGTGCACCTGCTGTTCTGCCATCAGTGTCCGACAATAGCGCTTCATCATCGGATATCTGCCGTGAAATACCGCTCTCTGGATCTGCTCTGTTCTGGCAGGTAATCAGGGAGATTTTAAGTAGATGAGTGTCCGGGAATAGTGGGCCGTTCTGGGACTTGGTCTGGGATATCCCGCTCTCTGGAACTATGTTCTGTTTATTTCCTTCATCCAGTGCACCTGCTGTTCTGCCATCAGTGTCCGACAATAGCGCGCCGTTCTGGGACTTGGTCTGGGATATCCCGCTCTCTGGAACTATGTTCTGTTAATTTCCTTCATCCAGTGCACCTGCTGTTCTGCCATCAGTGTCCGACAATAGCGCTTCATCATCGGATATCTGTCGTGAAATACCGCTCTCTGGAACTGTGTATTAGTCCGTCCGCTGCACCTGCTGTTCTGACATCAGCATCCGAGAATAGTGCGCCGTTCTGGGACATGGTCTGGTCTCTGCCGCTCTCTGGAACTCTGTATTCATCCATGCGTTACACCTGCTGTTCTGACATCAGCATCCGAGAATTGTGTCCCGTACAGGGACATGGTCTGGTCTCTGCCGCTCTCTGGAACTCTGTATTCATCCATGCGTTACACCTGCTGTTCTGACATCAGCATCCGAGAATAGTGTCCCATACAGGGACATGGTCTGGTCTCTGCCGCTCTCTGGAACTCTGTATTCATCCGTCCACTGCACCTGCTGTTCTGCCATCAGCATCCGAGAATAGTGCCCCGTACTGGGACATCAGCCAGGACGCACCGCCGTCATCTCGTTCGTTCGCTCAGTCATCCATCCACGAAAGCTACCGATCAGCCACAGTGCCCGGAATGATGCCTCCTGCCGGGGTAGCGTCCGCTTGCTCCCCGACAGCCAGTTCTGCATGAGGCTCCGGTTCTTCCACCCCCGCCACTGTCCGAGGGTGTCCGAAAATACTGAGGTCTGAGTCGGATCCGAACCGCACAACCACACGGTCTTCACGACTGGAGGCCTATGTTTCTAAAAACCGGGTTTCAGGAATCTGCGACCTGGTGGCCCAGTGATGTCGGCTGGAACTTTTTTTTTCCGGTCCGCTCAAAATTCTCCAGGCATTTTCTGAGCTTTCCTTCACATAGTCCGACTTTTACTTAGTTTCTGACGGAGCCAAAAAAGTCCGGGTTTTTTTGCCCTCCTTATCGTCCCGACTGGAAACTTTAACTCCGTATTTTAAGTCAGAAAATTAAAGTTCTTTTCATCCAGGAGACCGACCCTTCCTTCAAAGTGTCCCATACAGTGCTTCGTCATCGGACATCGGCCGGGATCTCCCGCTCTCTGGAACTGTGTATTCATCCATGCGGTACACCTGCTGTTCTGCCATCACTGTCCGGGAATAGTGTGTCGTTCTGGGACTTGGTCTGGTCTCTGCCGCTCTCTGGAGCTCTTTATTCATCCATCATGTACACGTGCTGGTCTGCCATCACTGTCCGGGAATAGTGTGTCGTTCTGGGTCATGGTCTGGGTTCTGCCGCTCTCTGGAACTCTTTATTCATCCATGCGGTACACCTGCTGGTCTGCCATCACTGTCCGGGAATAGTGTACCGTTCTGGGACTTGGTCTGGTCTCTGCCGCTCTCTGGAGCTCTTTATTCATCCATCCACTGCACCTGCTGTTCTGCCATCACTGTCCGGGAACAGTGTGCCGTTCTGGGACTTGGTCTGGTCTCTGCCGCTCTCTGGAGCTCTTTATTCATCCATGCGGTACACCTGCTGTTCTGCCATCACTGTCCGGGAATAGTGTGTCGTTCTGGGTCATGGTCTGGGATATCACGCTCTCTGGAACTCTTTATTCATCCATGCGGTACACCTGCCGTTCTGCCATCACTGTCCGGGAATAGTGTGTCGTTCTGGGACTTGGTCTGGTCTCTGCCGCTCTCTGGAGCTCTTTATTCATCCATGCGGTACACCTGCTGTTCTGCCATCACTGTCCGGGAATAGTGTGTCGTTCTGGGTCATGGTCTGGGTTCTGCCGCTCTCTGGAACTCTTTATTCATCCATGCGGTACACCTGCTGGTCTGCCATCACTGTCCGGGAATAGTGTGTCGTTCTGGGTCATGGTCTGGGTTCTGCCGCTCTCTGGAACTCTTTATTCATCCATGCGGTACACCTGCTGGTCTGCCATCACTGTCCGGGAACAGTGTGCCGTTCTGGGTCATGGTCTGGTCTCTGCCGCTCTCTGGAGCTCTTTATTCATCCATGCGGTGCACCTGCTGTTCTGCCATCACTGTCCGGGAACAGTGTGCCGTTCTGGGACTTGGTCTGGTCTCTGCCGCTCTCTGGAGCTCTGTATTCATCCATGCGCTACACCTGCTGTTCTGCCATCACTGTCCGTGAACAGTGTGCCGTTCTGGGTCATGGTCTGGGTTCTGCCGCTCTCTGGAACTCTTTATCCATCCATGCGGTACACCTGCTGTTCTGCCATCACTGTCCGAGAATAGTGTGTCGTTCTGGGACTTGGTCTGGTCTCTGCCGCTCTCTGGAGCTCTTTATTCATCCATCCACTGCACCTGCTGTTCTGCCATCACTGTCCGGGAACAGTGTGCCGTTCTGGGTCATGGTCTGGGATATCACGCTCTCTGGAACTCTTTATTCATCCATCATGTACACCTGCTGGTCTGCCATCACTGTCCGGGAATAGTGTACCGTTCTGGGACTTGGTCTGGTCTCTGCCGCTCTCTGGAACTCTTTATTCATCCATGCGGTACACCTGCTGTTCTGCCATCACTGTCCGGGAACAGTGTGCCGTTCTGGGTCATGGTCTGGTCTCTGCCGCTCTCTGGAGCTGTTATTTTCCTCCATGCGGTACACCCACTGCTCTGCCATCACTGTCCGAAAATAGTGCTCCGAAATCGGGTAAGTCGCGCGGGGAGCCACCCCTGTATCTCGGCTCCAGGAGCGTCTTTCCGCCCGGGGCCTGGCCCACTATGCTTAGGTCCAGCTGGGGAACGCTCCCCCCGAAGCTCGGGGCCCTGTCCTGGAGATCTCTGTTTCCGAAAACCAGGTTTCTGAAATCTGCGACCTGGTGGCCCAGTGATGTGAGCTAAAAAAAAATTTATCGAAGCGATCTAAAAAAGCCCAGGCATTTTCTGGGCTTTCCTTCACATATTCCGACTTTTACTTAGTTTCTGACGGAGCCAAAAAAGTCCGGGTTTTTTTCGCTCCACATAGTCCCGACTGGAAACTTTAACTTTTTTTTTTTTCCATTATTTCACCCGCGGAGGTCCGCAAACACCTCCAGGGGCCCACAACGGCCGAATTAAGCCAGGAAAAAGACACCAGAACCCGGATCTCTCTACCAGACACCCCCAGAGCCCGGAACACGGACCCAAACACCTCCAGAGGCCCACAACGGCCGAATTGAACCCGGAAAAAGACGCCAGAACCCGGATCTCTTTACCAGACACCCCCAGAGCCCGGAACACGGACCCAAACACCTCCAGAGGCCCACAACGGCCGAATTGGACCCGGAAAAAGACGCCAGAACCCGGATCTCTTTACCAGACACCCCCAGAGCCCGGAACTCGGACCCAAACACCTCCAGAGGCCCACAACGACCGAATTAAGTCCGGAAAAAGGCGCCAGAACCCGGATCTCTTTACCAGACACCCCCAGAGCCAGGATGAGCTCCACAAACACCTCCAGAGGCCCACAACGGCCGAATTGAACCCGGAAAAAGACGCCAGAACCCGGATCTCTTTACCAGACACCCCCAGAGCCCGGAACTCGGACCCAAACACCTCCAGAGGCCCACAACGGCCGAATTGAACCCGGAAAAAGACGCCAGAACCCGGATCTCTTTACCAGACACCCCCAGAGCCCGGAACTCGGACCCAAACACCTCCAGAGGCCCACAACGGCCGAATTGGACCCGGAAAAAGACGCCAGAACCCGGATCTCTTTACCAGACACCCCCAGAGCCCGGAACTCGGACCCAAACACCTCCAGAGGCCCACAACGGCCGAATTGGACCCGGAAAAAGACGCCAGAACCCGGATCTCTTTACCAGACACCCCCAGAGCCCGGAACTCGGACCCAAACACCTCCAGAGGCCCACAACGGCCGAATTGGACCCGGAAAAAGACGCCAGAACCCGGATCTCTTTACCAGACACCCCCAGAGCCCGGAACTCGGACCCAAACACCTCCAGAGGCCCACAACGGCCGAATTGGACCCGGAAAAAGACGCCAGAACCCGGATCTCTTTACCAGACACCCCCAGAGCCCGGAACTCGGACCCAAACACCTCCAGAGGCCCACAACGGCCGAATTGGACCCGGAAAAAGACGCCAGAACCCGGATCTCTTTACCAGACACCCCCAGAGCCCGGATGAGCTCCACAAACAACTCCAGAGGCCCACAACGGCCGAATTGGACCCGGAAAAAGACGCCAGAACCCGGATCTCTTTACCAGACACCCCC
>NW_027554903.1:22500-27500 GCF_964276395.1 Gasterosteus aculeatus | reverse complement strand
TCAGCCCTGGAGCCCTGTGTTTCCGAAAACCAGGTTTCTGAAATCTGCGACCTGGTGGCCCAGTGATGTCAGCTGGAACTTTTTTTTTCCGGTCCGCTCAAAATTCTCCAGGCATTTTCTGAGCTTTCCTTCACATATTCCGACTTTTACTTAGTTTCTGACGGAGCCAAAAAAGTCCGGGTTTTTTTGCCCTCCTTATCGTCCCGACTGGAAACTTTAACTCCGTATTTTAAGTCAGAAAATTAAAGTTCTTTTCATCCAGGAGACCGACCCTTCCTTCAAAGCGTCCCAAGTGGTCCTTCGTCATCGGATATCTGTCGGGAAATACCGCTCCATGGAACTGTTTATTTCATCCATCCGCTGCACCTGCTGTTCTGCCATCAGTGTCCGTGAACAGTGCTTCTTCATCGGATATCAGCCGGGATCTCACGCTCTCTGGAACTGTTTAATTCATCCATCCACTGCACCTGCTGTTCTGACATCAGCATCCGAGAATAGTGTCCCGTACTGGGACATGGTCTGGGATCTCCCGCTCCATGGAACTATGTTCTGTTTATTTCCTTCATCCACTGCACCTGCTGTTCTGACATCAGCATCCGACAATAGTGTCCCGTACTGGGACATGGTCAGGGATCTCCCGCTGTCTGGAACTGTGTATTCATCCATCCGCTGCACCTGCTGTTCTGCCATCAGTGTCCGTGAACAGTGCTTCTTCATCGGATATCAGCCGGGATCTCACGCTCTCTGGAACTGTTTAATTCATCCATCCACTGCACCTGCTGTTCTGACATCAGCATCCGAGAATAGTGTCCCGTACTGGGACATGGTCTGGGATCTCCCGCTCCATGGAACTATGTTCTGTTTATTTCCTTCATCCACTGCACCTGCTGTTCTGACATCAGCATCCGACAATAGTGTCCCGTACTGGGACATGGTCAGGGATCTCCCGCTGTCTGGAACTGTGTATTCATCCATCCGCTGCACCTGCTGTTCTGCCATCAGTGTCCGTGAACAGTGCTTCTTCATCGGATATCAGCCGGGATCTCACGCTCTCTGGAACTGTTTAATTCATCCATCCACTGCACCTGCTGTTCTGACATCAGCATCCGAGAATAGTGTCCCGTACTGGGACATGGTCTGGGATCTCCCGCTCCATGGAACTATGTTCTGTTTATTTCCTTCATCCACTGCACCTGCTGTTCTGACATCAGCATCCGACAATAGTGTCCCGTACTGGGACATGGTCAGGGATCTCCCGCTGTCTGGAACTGTGTATTCATCCATCCGCTGCACCTGCTGTTCTGCCATCAGTGTCCGTGAACAGTGCTTCTTCATCGGATATCAGCCGGGATCTCACGCTCTCTGGAACTGTTTATTTCATCCATCCGCTGCACCTGCTGTTCTGACATCAGCATCCGAGAATAGTGTCCCGTACTGGGACATGGTCTGGGATATCCCGCTCTCTGGAACTATGTTCTGTTTATTTACTTCATCCACTGCACCTGCTGTTCTGACATCAGCATCCGAGAATAGTGTCCCGTACTGGGACATGGTCTGGCATATCCCCGTCTCTGGAACTATGTTCTGTTCATTTCCTTCATCCAGTGCACCTGCTGTTCTGCCATCAGTGTCCGACAATAGCGCTTCATCATCGGATATCTGCCGTGAAATACCGCTCTCTGGATCTGCTCTGTTCTGGCAGGTAATCAGGGAGATTTTAAGTAGATGAGTGTCCGGGAATAGTGGGCCGTTCTGGGACTTGGTCTGGGATATCCCGCTCTCTGGAACTATGTTCTGTTTATTTCCTTCATCCAGTGCACCTGCTGTTCTGCCATCAGTGTCCGACAATAGCGCGCCGTTCTGGGACTTGGTCTGGGATATCCCGCTCTCTGGAACTATGTTCTGTTAATTTCCTTCATCCAGTGCACCTGCTGTTCTGCCATCAGTGTCCGACAATAGCGCTTCATCATCGGATATCTGTCGTGAAATACCGCTCTCTGGAACTGTGTATTAGTCCGTCCGCTGCACCTGCTGTTCTGACATCAGCATCCGAGAATAGTGCGCCGTTCTGGGACATGGTCTGGTCTCTGCCGCTCTCTGGAACTCTGTATTCATCCATGCGTTACACCTGCTGTTCTGACATCAGCATCCGAGAATTGTGTCCCGTACAGGGACATGGTCTGGTCTCTGCCGCTCTCTGGAACTCTGTATTCATCCATGCGTTACACCTGCTGTTCTGACATCAGCATCCGAGAATAGTGTCCCATACAGGGACATGGTCTGGTCTCTGCCGCTCTCTGGAACTCTGTATTCATCCGTCCACTGCACCTGCTGTTCTGCCATCAGCATCCGAGAATAGTGCCCCGTACTGGGACATCAGCCAGGACGCACCGCCGTCATCTCGTTCGTTCGCTCAGTCATCCATCCACGAAAGCTACCGATCAGCCACAGTGCCCGGAATGATGCCTCCTGCCGGGGTAGCGTCCGCTTGCTCCCCGACAGCCAGTTCTGCATGAGGCTCCGGTTCTTCCACCCCCGCCACTGTCCGAGGGTGTCCGAAAATACTGAGGTCTGAGTCGGATCCGAACCGCACAACCACACGGTCTTCACGACTGGAGGCCTATGTTTCTAAAAACCGGGTTTCAGGAATCTGCGACCTGGTGGCCCAGTGATGTCGGCTGGAACTTTTTTTTTCCGGTCCGCTCAAAATTCTCCAGGCATTTTCTGAGCTTTCCTTCACATAGTCCGACTTTTACTTAGTTTCTGACGGAGCCAAAAAAGTCCGGGTTTTTTTGCCCTCCTTATCGTCCCGACTGGAAACTTTAACTCCGTATTTTAAGTCAGAAAATTAAAGTTCTTTTCATCCAGGAGACCGACCCTTCCTTCAAAGTGTCCCATACAGTGCTTCGTCATCGGACATCGGCCGGGATCTCCCGCTCTCTGGAACTGTGTATTCATCCATGCGGTACACCTGCTGTTCTGCCATCACTGTCCGGGAATAGTGTGTCGTTCTGGGACTTGGTCTGGTCTCTGCCGCTCTCTGGAGCTCTTTATTCATCCATCATGTACACGTGCTGGTCTGCCATCACTGTCCGGGAATAGTGTGTCGTTCTGGGTCATGGTCTGGGTTCTGCCGCTCTCTGGAACTCTTTATTCATCCATGCGGTACACCTGCTGGTCTGCCATCACTGTCCGGGAATAGTGTACCGTTCTGGGACTTGGTCTGGTCTCTGCCGCTCTCTGGAGCTCTTTATTCATCCATCCACTGCACCTGCTGTTCTGCCATCACTGTCCGGGAACAGTGTGCCGTTCTGGGACTTGGTCTGGTCTCTGCCGCTCTCTGGAGCTCTTTATTCATCCATGCGGTACACCTGCTGTTCTGCCATCACTGTCCGGGAATAGTGTGTCGTTCTGGGTCATGGTCTGGGATATCACGCTCTCTGGAACTCTTTATTCATCCATGCGGTACACCTGCCGTTCTGCCATCACTGTCCGGGAATAGTGTGTCGTTCTGGGACTTGGTCTGGTCTCTGCCGCTCTCTGGAGCTCTTTATTCATCCATGCGGTACACCTGCTGTTCTGCCATCACTGTCCGGGAATAGTGTGTCGTTCTGGGTCATGGTCTGGGTTCTGCCGCTCTCTGGAACTCTTTATTCATCCATGCGGTACACCTGCTGGTCTGCCATCACTGTCCGGGAACAGTGTGCCGTTCTGGGTCATGGTCTGGTCTCTGCCGCTCTCTGGAGCTCTTTATTCATCCATGCGGTGCACCTGCTGTTCTGCCATCACTGTCCGGGAACAGTGTGCCGTTCTGGGACTTGGTCTGGTCTCTGCCGCTCTCTGGAGCTCTGTATTCATCCATGCGCTACACCTGCTGTTCTGCCATCACTGTCCGTGAACAGTGTGCCGTTCTGGGTCATGGTCTGGGTTCTGCCGCTCTCTGGAACTCTTTATCCATCCATGCGGTACACCTGCTGTTCTGCCATCACTGTCCGAGAATAGTGTGTCGTTCTGGGACTTGGTCTGGTCTCTGCCGCTCTCTGGAGCTCTTTATTCATCCATCCACTGCACCTGCTGTTCTGCCATCACTGTCCGGGAACAGTGTGCCGTTCTGGGTCATGGTCTGGGATATCACGCTCTCTGGAACTCTTTATTCATCCATCATGTACACCTGCTGGTCTGCCATCACTGTCCGGGAATAGTGTACCGTTCTGGGACTTGGTCTGGTCTCTGCCGCTCTCTGGAACTCTTTATTCATCCATGCGGTACACCTGCTGTTCTGCCATCACTGTCCGGGAACAGTGTGCCGTTCTGGGTCATGGTCTGGTCTCTGCCGCTCTCTGGAGCTGTTATTTTCCTCCATGCGGTACACCCACTGCTCTGCCATCACTGTCCGAAAATAGTGCTCCGAAATCGGGTAAGTCGCGCGGGGAGCCACCCCTGTATCTCGGCTCCAGGAGCGTCTTTCCGCCCGGGGCCTGGCCCACTATGCTTAGGTCCAGCTGGGGAACGCTCCCCCCGAAGCTCGGGGCCCTGTCCTGGAGATCTCTGTTTCCGAAAACCAGGTTTCTGAAATCTGCGACCTGGTGGCCCAGTGATGTGAGCTAAAAAAAAATTTATCGAAGCGATCTAAAAAAGCCCAGGCATTTTCTGGGCTTTCCTTCACATATTCCGACTTTTACTTAGTTTCTGACGGAGCCAAAAAAGTCCGGGTTTTTTTCGCTCCACATAGTCCCGACTGGAAACTTTAACTTTTTTTTTTTTCCATTATTTCACCCGCGGAGGTCCGCAAACACCTCCAGGGGCCCACAACGGCCGAATTAAGCCAGGAAAAAGACACCAGAACCCGGATCTCTCTACCAGACACCCCCAGAGCCCGGAACACGGACCCAAACACCTCCAGAGGCCCACAACGGCCGAATTGAACCCGGAAAAAGACGCCAGAACCCGGATCTCTTTACCAGACACCCCCAGAGCCCGGAACACGGACCCAAACACCT
>NW_027554903.1:0-12500 GCF_964276395.1 Gasterosteus aculeatus | reverse complement strand
AGGGCGTCCGAAAATACTGAGGTCTGAGTCGGATCCAAAACGCACAAACGTCGGTCCTCACTCCTGGAGGCCTATGTTTCTAAAAACCAGGTTTCTGAAATCTGCGACCTGGTGGCCCAGTGATGTCGGCTACAACTTTTTTTTTCCAGTCCGCTCAAAATTCTCCAGGCATTTTCTGAGCTTTCCTTCACATAGTCCGACTTTTACTTAGTTTCTGACGGAGCCAAAAAAGTCCGGGTTTTTTTGCCCTCCTTATCGTCCCGACTGGAAACTTTAACTTCGTATTTTAAGTCAGAAAATTAAAGTCCTTTTCATCCAGGAGACCGACCCTTCCTGCAAAGCGTCCCAAATGGTCCTTCGTCGTCGGATATCTGTCGGGAAATACCGCTCTCTGGAACTCTGTATTCATCCATGCGTTACACCTGCTGTTCTGACATCAGCATCCGAGAATAGTGTGCCGTTCTGGGACATGGTCTGGGATCTCCCGCTCTATGGAACTGTTTACTTCATCCATCCACTGCACCTGCTGTTCTGCCATCAGTGTCCGACAATAGCGCTTCATCATCGGATATCTGCCGTGAGATACCGCTCTCTGGAACTGTCACTTTCATCCATCCACTGCACCTGCTGTTCTGCCATCAGTGTCCGAGAACAGTGCTTCTTCATCGGATATCAGCCGGGATCTCACGCTCTCTGGAACTGTTTGATTCATCCATCCACTGCACCTGCTGTTCTGCCATCAGTGTCCGAGAACAGTGCTTCTTCATCGGATATCAGCCGGGATCTCACGCTCTCTGGAACTGTTTAATTCATCCATCCACTGCACCTGCTGTTCTGCCATCAGTGTCCGACAATAGCGCTTCTTCATCGGATATCAGCCGGGATCTCACGCTCTCTGGAACTGTTTATTTCATCCATCCAGTGCACCTGCCGTTCTGCCATCAGTGTCCGAGAACAGTGCTTCTTCATCGGATATCAGCCGGGATCTCACGCTCTCTGGAACTGTTTAATTCATCCATCCACCGCACCTGCTGTTCTGCCATCAGTGTCCGACAATAGCGCTTCTTCATCGGATATCAGCCGGGATCTCACGCTCTCTGGAACTGTTTATTTCAACCATCCAGTGCACCTGCCGTTCTGCCATCAGTGTCCGAGAACAGCGCTTCATCATCGGATAACTGCCGTGAAATACCGCTCTCTGGAACTGTTTATTTCATCCACCGCACCTGCTGTTCTGCCATCAGTGTCCGACAATAGCGCTTCTTCATCGGATATCAGCCGGGATCTCACGCTCTCTGGAACTGTTTATTTCATCCACCGCACCTGCTGTTCTGCCATCAGTGTCCGACAACAGCGCTTCATCATCGGATAACTGCCGTGAAATACCGCTCTCTGGAACTGTTTATTTCATCCACCGCACCTGCTGTTCTGCCATCAGTGTCCGACAACAGCGCTTCATCATCGGATATCTGCCGTGAAATACCGCTCTCTGGATCTGCTCTGTTCTGGCAGGTAATCAGGGAGATTTTAAGTAGATGAGTGTCCGGGAATAGTGCACGGCACTCGGGCAGGTCACGCCGCGTAACCCGCCCCATATCCCGGTTCCCGAACCCGCTTTTCCGCCCAAAGTTGTCCGAAGATGCTTAGGCCCAGCTGGGGAACGCTCCCCACGAAGCCCGGGTCTCAGCCCTGGAGCCCTGTGTTTCCGAAAACCAGGTTTCTGAAATCTGCGACCTGGTGGCCCAGTGATGTCAGCTGGAACTTTTTTTTTCCGGTCCGCTCAAAATTCTCCAGGCATTTTCTGAGCTTTCCTTCACATATTCCGACTTTTACTTAGTTTCTGACGGAGCCAAAAAAGTCCGGGTTTTTTTGCCCTCCTTATCGTCCCGACTGGAAACTTTAACTCCGTATTTTAAGTCAGAAAATTAAAGTTCTTTTCATCCAGGAGACCGACCCTTCCTTCAAAGCGTCCCAAGTGGTCCTTCGTCATCGGATATCTGTCGGGAAATACCGCTCCATGGAACTGTTTATTTCATCCATCCGCTGCACCTGCTGTTCTGCCATCAGTGTCCGTGAACAGTGCTTCTTCATCGGATATCAGCCGGGATCTCACGCTCTCTGGAACTGTTTAATTCATCCATCCACTGCACCTGCTGTTCTGACATCAGCATCCGAGAATAGTGTCCCGTACTGGGACATGGTCTGGGATCTCCCGCTCCATGGAACTATGTTCTGTTTATTTCCTTCATCCACTGCACCTGCTGTTCTGACATCAGCATCCGACAATAGTGTCCCGTACTGGGACATGGTCAGGGATCTCCCGCTGTCTGGAACTGTGTATTCATCCATCCGCTGCACCTGCTGTTCTGCCATCAGTGTCCGTGAACAGTGCTTCTTCATCGGATATCAGCCGGGATCTCACGCTCTCTGGAACTGTTTAATTCATCCATCCACTGCACCTGCTGTTCTGACATCAGCATCCGAGAATAGTGTCCCGTACTGGGACATGGTCTGGGATCTCCCGCTCCATGGAACTATGTTCTGTTTATTTCCTTCATCCACTGCACCTGCTGTTCTGACATCAGCATCCGACAATAGTGTCCCGTACTGGGACATGGTCAGGGATCTCCCGCTGTCTGGAACTGTGTATTCATCCATCCGCTGCACCTGCTGTTCTGCCATCAGTGTCCGTGAACAGTGCTTCTTCATCGGATATCAGCCGGGATCTCACGCTCTCTGGAACTGTTTAATTCATCCATCCACTGCACCTGCTGTTCTGACATCAGCATCCGAGAATAGTGTCCCGTACTGGGACATGGTCTGGGATCTCCCGCTCCATGGAACTATGTTCTGTTTATTTCCTTCATCCACTGCACCTGCTGTTCTGACATCAGCATCCGACAATAGTGTCCCGTACTGGGACATGGTCAGGGATCTCCCGCTGTCTGGAACTGTGTATTCATCCATCCGCTGCACCTGCTGTTCTGCCATCAGTGTCCGTGAACAGTGCTTCTTCATCGGATATCAGCCGGGATCTCACGCTCTCTGGAACTGTTTATTTCATCCATCCGCTGCACCTGCTGTTCTGACATCAGCATCCGAGAATAGTGTCCCGTACTGGGACATGGTCTGGGATATCCCGCTCTCTGGAACTATGTTCTGTTTATTTACTTCATCCACTGCACCTGCTGTTCTGACATCAGCATCCGAGAATAGTGTCCCGTACTGGGACATGGTCTGGCATATCCCCGTCTCTGGAACTATGTTCTGTTCATTTCCTTCATCCAGTGCACCTGCTGTTCTGCCATCAGTGTCCGACAATAGCGCTTCATCATCGGATATCTGCCGTGAAATACCGCTCTCTGGATCTGCTCTGTTCTGGCAGGTAATCAGGGAGATTTTAAGTAGATGAGTGTCCGGGAATAGTGGGCCGTTCTGGGACTTGGTCTGGGATATCCCGCTCTCTGGAACTATGTTCTGTTTATTTCCTTCATCCAGTGCACCTGCTGTTCTGCCATCAGTGTCCGACAATAGCGCGCCGTTCTGGGACTTGGTCTGGGATATCCCGCTCTCTGGAACTATGTTCTGTTAATTTCCTTCATCCAGTGCACCTGCTGTTCTGCCATCAGTGTCCGACAATAGCGCTTCATCATCGGATATCTGTCGTGAAATACCGCTCTCTGGAACTGTGTATTAGTCCGTCCGCTGCACCTGCTGTTCTGACATCAGCATCCGAGAATAGTGCGCCGTTCTGGGACATGGTCTGGTCTCTGCCGCTCTCTGGAACTCTGTATTCATCCATGCGTTACACCTGCTGTTCTGACATCAGCATCCGAGAATTGTGTCCCGTACAGGGACATGGTCTGGTCTCTGCCGCTCTCTGGAACTCTGTATTCATCCATGCGTTACACCTGCTGTTCTGACATCAGCATCCGAGAATAGTGTCCCATACAGGGACATGGTCTGGTCTCTGCCGCTCTCTGGAACTCTGTATTCATCCGTCCACTGCACCTGCTGTTCTGCCATCAGCATCCGAGAATAGTGCCCCGTACTGGGACATCAGCCAGGACGCACCGCCGTCATCTCGTTCGTTCGCTCAGTCATCCATCCACGAAAGCTACCGATCAGCCACAGTGCCCGGAATGATGCCTCCTGCCGGGGTAGCGTCCGCTTGCTCCCCGACAGCCAGTTCTGCATGAGGCTCCGGTTCTTCCACCCCCGCCACTGTCCGAGGGTGTCCGAAAATACTGAGGTCTGAGTCGGATCCGAACCGCACAACCACACGGTCTTCACGACTGGAGGCCTATGTTTCTAAAAACCGGGTTTCAGGAATCTGCGACCTGGTGGCCCAGTGATGTCGGCTGGAACTTTTTTTTTCCGGTCCGCTCAAAATTCTCCAGGCATTTTCTGAGCTTTCCTTCACATAGTCCGACTTTTACTTAGTTTCTGACGGAGCCAAAAAAGTCCGGGTTTTTTTGCCCTCCTTATCGTCCCGACTGGAAACTTTAACTCCGTATTTTAAGTCAGAAAATTAAAGTTCTTTTCATCCAGGAGACCGACCCTTCCTTCAAAGTGTCCCATACAGTGCTTCGTCATCGGACATCGGCCGGGATCTCCCGCTCTCTGGAACTGTGTATTCATCCATGCGGTACACCTGCTGTTCTGCCATCACTGTCCGGGAATAGTGTGTCGTTCTGGGACTTGGTCTGGTCTCTGCCGCTCTCTGGAGCTCTTTATTCATCCATCATGTACACGTGCTGGTCTGCCATCACTGTCCGGGAATAGTGTGTCGTTCTGGGTCATGGTCTGGGTTCTGCCGCTCTCTGGAACTCTTTATTCATCCATGCGGTACACCTGCTGGTCTGCCATCACTGTCCGGGAATAGTGTACCGTTCTGGGACTTGGTCTGGTCTCTGCCGCTCTCTGGAGCTCTTTATTCATCCATCCACTGCACCTGCTGTTCTGCCATCACTGTCCGGGAACAGTGTGCCGTTCTGGGACTTGGTCTGGTCTCTGCCGCTCTCTGGAGCTCTTTATTCATCCATGCGGTACACCTGCTGTTCTGCCATCACTGTCCGGGAATAGTGTGTCGTTCTGGGTCATGGTCTGGGATATCACGCTCTCTGGAACTCTTTATTCATCCATGCGGTACACCTGCCGTTCTGCCATCACTGTCCGGGAATAGTGTGTCGTTCTGGGACTTGGTCTGGTCTCTGCCGCTCTCTGGAGCTCTTTATTCATCCATGCGGTACACCTGCTGTTCTGCCATCACTGTCCGGGAATAGTGTGTCGTTCTGGGTCATGGTCTGGGTTCTGCCGCTCTCTGGAACTCTTTATTCATCCATGCGGTACACCTGCCGTTCTGCCATCACTGTCCGAGAATAGTGTGTCGTTCTGGGACTTGGTCTGGTCTCTGCCGCTCTCTGGAGCTCTTTATTCATCCATCCACTGCACCTGCTGTTCTGCCATCACTGTCCGGGAATAGTGTGTCGTTCTGGGACTTGGTCTGGTCTCTGCCGCTCTCTGGAACTCTTTATTCATCCATGGGGTACACCTGCTGGTCTGCCATCACTGTCCGGGAACAGTGTGCCGTTCTGGGTCATGGTCTGGGATATCACGCTCTCTGGAACTATGTTCTGATTATTTCCTTCATCCACTGCACCTGCTGTTCTGCCATCAGTGTCCGACAACAGCGCTTCATCATCGGATAACTGCCGTGAAATACCGCTCTCTGGATCTGCTCTGTTCTGGCAGGTAATCAGGGAGATTTTAAGTAGATGAGTGTCCGGGAATAGTGGGCCGTTCTGGGACTTGGTCTGGGATATCACGCTCTCTGGAACTATGTTCTGTTTATTTCCTTCATCCAGTGCACCTGCTGTTCTGCCATCAGTGTCCGACAATAGCGCTTCATCATCGGATATCTGTCGTGAAATACCGCTCTCTGGAACTGTGTATTAGTCCGTCCGCTGCACCTGCTGTTCTGACATCAGCATCCGAGAATAGTGTGCCGTTCTGGGACATGGTCTGGGATCTCCCGCTGTCTGGAACTGTGTGTTCATCCATACGTTACACCTGCTGTTCTGACATCAGCATCCGAGAATGGTGTGCCGTTCTGGGACATGGTCTGGGATCTCCCGCTGTCTGGAACTGTGTATTAGTCCGTCCGCTGCACCTGCTGTTCTGACATCAGCATCCGAGAATAGTGCGCCGTTCTGGGACATGGTCTGGTCTCTGCCGCTCTCTGGAACTCTGTATTCATCCATGCGTTACACCTGCTGTTCTGACATCAGCATCCGAGAATAGTGTCCCGTACAGGGACATGGTCTGGTCTCTG
Organism: Gasterosteus aculeatus; assembly: GCF_964276395.1. Classification (NCBI taxonomy): domain Eukaryota; kingdom Metazoa; phylum Chordata; class Actinopteri; order Perciformes; family Gasterosteidae; genus Gasterosteus; species Gasterosteus aculeatus. The sequence goes on along the minus strand of NW_027554903.1, from coordinate 6,166 downwards.
CCGCTCTCTGGAACTCTGTATTCATCCATGCGTTACACCTGCTGTTCTGACATCAGCATCCGAGAATAGTGTCCCGTTCTGGGACATGGTCTGGTCTCTGCCGCTCTCTGGAACTCTGTATTCATCCATGCGTTACACCTGCTGTTCTGACATCAGCATCCGAGAATAGTGTCCCGTTCTGGGACATGGTCTGGTCTCTGCCGCTCTCTGGAACTCTGTATTCATCCATGCGTTACACCTGCTGTTCTGACATCAGCATCCGAGAATAGTGGGCCGTTCTGGGACATGGTCTGGGATATCACGCTGTCTGGAACTGTGTGTTCATCCGTCCACTGCACCTGCTGTTCTGCCATCAGCATCCGAGAATAGTGCCCCGTACTGGGACATCAGCCAGGACGCACCGCCGTCATCTCGTTCGTTCGCTCAGTCATCCATCCACGAAAGCTACCGATCAGCCACAGTGCCCGGAATGATGCCTCCTGCCGGGGCAGCGTCCGCTTGCTCCCCGACAGCCAGTTCTGCATGAGGCTCCGGTTCTTCCACCCCCGCCACTGTCCGAGGGTGTCCGAAAATACTGAGGTCTGAGTCGGATCCGAACCGCACAAACGCCGGTCTTCACGACTGGAGGCCTATGTTTCTAAAAACCGGGTTTCAGGAATCTGCGACCTGGTGGCCCAGTGATGTCGGCTGGAACTTTTTTTTTCCGGTCCGCTCAAAATTCTCCAGGCATTTTCTGAGCTTTCCTTCACATAGTCCGACTTTTACTTAGTTTCTGACGGAGCCAAAAAAGTCCGGGTTTTTTTGCCCTCCTTATCGTCCCGACTGGAAACTTTAACTCCGTATTTTAAGTCAGAAAATTAAAGTTCTTTTCATCCAGGAGACCGACCCTTCCTTCAAAGTGTCCCATACAGTGCTTCGTCATCGGACATCGGCCGGGATCTCCCGCTCTCTGGAACTGTGTATTCATCCATGCGGTACACCTGCTGTTCTGCCATCACTGTCCGGGAATAGTGTGTCGTTCTGGGACTTGGTCTGGTCTCTGCCGCTCTCTGGAGCTCTTTATTCATCCATCATGTACACGTGCTGGTCTGCCATCACTGTCCGGGAATAGTGTGTCGTTCTGGGTCATGGTCTGGGTTCTGCCGCTCTCTGGAACTCTTTATTCATCCATGCGGTACACCTGCTGGTCTGCCATCACTGTCCGGGAATAGTGTACCGTTCTGGGACTTGGTCTGGTCTCTGCCGCTCTCTGGAGCTCTTTATTCATCCATCCACTGCACCTGCTGTTCTGCCATCACTGTCCGGGAACAGTGTGCCGTTCTGGGTCATGGTCTGGGATATCACGCTCTCTGGAACTCTTTATTCATCCATCATGTACACCTGCTGGTCTGCCATCACTGTCCGGGAATAGTGTACCGTTCTGGGACTTGGTCTGGTCTCTGCCGCTCTCTGGAACTCTTTATTCATCCATGCGGTACACCTGCTGTTCTGCCATCACTGTCCGGGAACAGTGTGCCATTCTGGGTCATGGTCTGGGATATCACGCTCTCTGGAACTCTTTATTCATCCATCATGTACACCTGCTGTTCTGCCATCACTGTCCGGGAATAGTGTGTCGTTCTGGGTCATGGTCTGGGATATCACGCTCTCTGGAACTCTTTATTCATCCATGCGGTACACCTGCCGTTCTGCCATCACTGTCCGAGAATAGTGTGTCGTTCTGGGACTTGGTCTGGTCTCTGCCGCTCTCTGGAGCTCTTTATTCATCCATGCGGTACACCTGCTGGTCTGTCATCACTGTCCGGGAACAGTGTGCCGTTCTGGGACTTGGTCTGGTCTCTGCCGCTCTCTGGAGCTCTTTATTCATCCATGCGGTACACCTGCTGGTCTGCCATCACTGTCCGGGAACAGTGTACCGTTCTGGGACTTGGTCTGGTCTCTGCCGCTCTCTGGAGCTCTTTATTCATCCATGCGGTACACCTGCTGTTCTGCCATCACTGTCCGGGAATAGTGTGTCGTTCTGGGACTTGGTCTGGTCTCTGCCGCTCTCTGGAACTCTGTATTCATCCATGGGGTACACCTGCTGGTCTGCCATCACTGTCCGGGAACAGTGTGCCGTTCTGGGTCATGGTCTGGGATATCACGCTCTCTGGAACTATGTTCTGATTATTTCCTTCATCCACTGCACCTGCTGTTCTGCCATCAGTGTCCGACAACAGCGCTTCATCATCGGATAACTGCCGTGAAATACCGCTCTCTGGATCTGCTCTGTTCTGGCAGGTAATCAGGGAGATTTTAAGTAGATGAGTGTCCGGGAATAGCGGGCCGTTCTGGGACTTGGTCTGGGATATCACGCTCTCTGGAACTATGTTCTGTTTATTTCCTTCATCCAGTGCACCTGCTGTTCTGCCATCAGTGTCCGACAATAGCGCGCCGTTCTGGGACTTGGTCTGGGATATCCCGCTCTCTGGAACTATGTTCTGTTTATTTCCTTCATCCAGTGCACCTGCTGTTCTGCCATCAGTGTCCGACAATAGCGCTTCATCATCGGATATCTGTCGTGAAATACCGCTCTCTGGAACTGTGTATTAGTCCGTCCGCTGCACCTGCTGTTCTGACATCAGCATCCGAGAATAGTGTGCCGTTCTGGGACATGGTCTGGGATCTCCCGCTGTCTGGAACTGTGTGTTCATCCATACGTTACACCTGCTGTTCTGACATCAGCATCCGAGAATGGTGTGCCGTTCTGGGACATGGTCTGGGATCTCCCGCTGTCTGGAACTGTGTATTAGTCCGTCCGCTGCACCTGCTGTTCTGACATCAGCATCCGAGAATAGTGCGCCGTTCTGGGACATGGTCTGGTCTCTGCCGCTCTCTGGAACTCTGTATTCATCCATGCGTTACACCTGCTGTTCTGACATCAGCATCCGAGAATAGTGTCCCGTACAGGGACATGGTCTGGTCTCTGCCGCTCTCTGGAACTCTGTATTCATCCATGCGTTACACCTGCTGTTCTGACATCAGCATCCGAGAATAGTGTCCCGTTCTGGGACATGGTCTGGTCTCTGCCGCTCTCTGGAACTCTGTATTCATCCATGCGTTACACCTGCTGTTCTGACATCAGCATCCGAGAATAGTGTCCCGTTCTGGGACATGGTCTGGTCTCTGCCGCTCTCTGGAACTCTGTATTCATCCATGCGTTACACCTGCTGTTCTGACATCAGCATCCGAGAATAGTGGGCCGTTCTGGGACATGGTCTGGGATATCACGCTGTCTGGAACTGTGTGTTCATCCGTCCACTGCACCTGCTGTTCTGCCATCAGCATCCGAGAATAGTGCCCCGTACTGGGACATCAGCCAGGACGCACCGCCGTCATCTCGTTCGTTCGCTCAGTCATCCATCCACGAAAGCTACCGATCAGCCACAGTGCCCGGAATGATGCCTCCTGCCGGGGCAGCGTCCGCTTGCTCCCCGACAGCCAGTTCTGCATGAGGCTCCGGTTCTTCCACCCCCGCCACTGTCCGAGGGTGTCCGAAAATACTGAGGTCTGAGTCGGATCCGAACCGCACAAACGCCGGTCTTCACGACTGGAGGCCTATGTTTCTAAAAACCGGGTTTCAGGAATCTGCGACCTGGTGGCCCAGTGATGTCGGCTGGAACTTTTTTTTTCCGGTCCGCTCAAAATTCTCCAGGCATTTTCTGAGCTTTCCTTCACATAGTCCGACTTTTACTTAGTTTCTGACGGAGCCAAAAAAGTCCGGGTTTTTTTGCCCTCCTTATCGTCCCGACTGGAAACTTTAACTCCGTATTTTAAGTCAGAAAATTAAAGTTCTTTTCATCCAGGAGACCGACCCTTCCTTCAAAGTGTCCCATACAGTGCTTCGTCATCGGACATCGGCCGGGATCTCCCGCTCTCTGGAACTGTGTATTCATCCATGCGGTACACCTGCTGGTCTGCCATCACTGTCCGGGAATAGTGTGTCGTTCTGGGACTTGGTCTGGGATATCACGCTCTCTGGAACTCTTTATTCATCCATCATGTACACCTGCTGGTCTGCCATCACTGTCCGGGAATAGTGTACCGTTCTGGGACTTGGTCTGGTCTCTGCCGCTCTCTGGAACTCTTTATTCATCCATGCGGTACACCTGCTGTTCTGCCATCACTGTCCGGGAATAGTGTGTCGTTCTGGGTCATGGTCTGGGATATCACGCTCTCTGGAACTCTTTATTCATCCATGCGGTACACCTGCCGTTCTGCCATCACTGTCCGGGAATAGTGTGTCGTTCTGGGACTTGGTCTGGTCTCTGCCGCTCTCTGGAGCTCTTTATTCATCCATGCGGTACACCTGCTGTTCTGCCATCACTGTCCGGGAATAGTGTGTCGTTCTGGGTCATGGTCTGGGATATCACGCTCTCTGGAACTCTTTATTCATCCATGCGGTACACCTGCCGTTCTGCCATCACTGTCCGGGAATAGTGTGTCGTTCTGGGACTTGGTCTGGTCTCTGCCGCTCTCTGGAGCTCTTTATTCATCCATGCGGTACACCTGCTGTTCTGCCATCACTGTCCGGGAATAGTGTGTCGTTCTGGGTCATGGTCTGGGTTCTGCCGCTCTCTGGAACTCTTTATTCATCCATGCGGTACACCTGCTGGTCTGCCATCACTGTCCGGGAACAGTGTGCCGTTCTGGGTCATGGTCTGGTCTCTGCCGCTCTCTGGAGCTCTTTATTCATCCATGCGGTGCACCTGCTGTTCTGCCATCACTGTCCGGGAATAGTGTGTCGTTCTGGGACTTGGTCTGGTCTCTGCCGCTCTCTGGAGCTCTTTATTCATCCATGCGGTACACCTGCTCTTCTGCCATCACTGTCCGGGAACAGTGTGCCGTTCTGGGTCATGGTCTGGGTTCTGCCGCTCTCTGGAACTCTTTATTCATCCATGGGGTACACCTGCTGGTCTGCCATCACTGTCCGGGAATAGTGTGTCGTTCTGGGTCATGGTCTGGGATATCACGCTCTCTGGAACTCTTTATTCATCCATGCGGTACACCTGCCGTTCTGCCATCACTGTCCGGGAATAGTGTGTCGTTCTGGGTCATGGTCTGGGTTCTGCCGCTCTCTGGAACTCTTTATTCATCCATGGGGTACACCTGCTGGTCTGCCATCACTGTCCGGGAACAGTGTGCCGTTCTGGGTCATGGTCTGGGTTCTGCCGCTCTCTGGAACTCTTTATTCATCCATGCGGTACACCTGCTGTTCTGCCATCACTGTCCGGGAATAGTGTGTCGTTCTGGGACTTGGTCTGGTCTCTGCCGCTCTCTGGAACTCTTTATTCATCCATGCGGTACACCTGCTGTTCTGCCATCACTGTCCGGGAATAGTGTGTCGTTCTGGGTCATGGTCTGGGATATCACGCTCTCTGGAACTCTTTATTCATCCATGCGGTACACCTGCCGTTCTGCCATCACTGTCCGGGAATAGTGTGTCGTTCTGGGACTTGGTCTGGGTTCTGCCGCTCTCTGGAGCTCTTTATTCATCCATCCACTGCACCTGCTGTTCTGCCATCACTGTCCGGGAACAGTGTGCCGTTCTGGGTCATGGTCTGGGTTCTGCCGCTCTCTGGAGCTGTTATTTTCATCCATGCGGTACACCTGCTGTTCTGCCATCACTGTCCGGGAATAGTGTGTCGTTCTGGGTCATGGTCTGGTCTCTGCCGCTCTCTGGAACTCTTTATTCATCCATGCGGTACACCTGCTGTTCTGCCATCACTGTCCGGGAACAGTGTGCCGTTCTGGGTCATGGTCTGGGATATCACGCTCTCTGGAACTCTTTATTCATCCATCATGTACACCTGCTGGTCTGCCATCACTGTCCGGGAATAGTGTGTCGTTCTGGGACTTGGTCTGGTCTCTGCCGCTCTCCGGAGCTCTTTATTCATCCATGCGGTACACCTGCTGGTCTGCCATCACTGTCCGGGAACAGTGTGCCGTTCTGGGTCATGGTCTGGTCTCTGCCGCTCTCTGGAGCTGTTATTTTCCTCCATCCACTGCACCTGCTGTTCTGCCATCACTGTCCGGGAACAGTGTGCCGTTCTGGGTCATGGTCTGGGATATCACGCTCTCTGGAACTCTTTATTCATCCATCATGTACACCTGCTGGTCTGCCATC